>NC_090321.1:27584042-27890659 GCF_040869045.1 Eurosta solidaginis
CAAGCTATCAAACAGTTGTAGTGGCCCAGCGGCTATGATGTTGCGGTTGCGATCGTGTGGCGTGAGTTCGTTCACCGTCAAACTATAAAGTTTTTTAAAACATTTTTTTGTATTCTATTTTTTAACTCTTATTTTTCGTTTAGTTCCATTCACATATGTACAGGTAATTCTCAAACTTGTTATGAAATGTTTTAAATATATATTCAGATTGCATCATCAAATAATAAAAATTTCTCGATAAGAGAAATATATGAAAAAATGCATATTATGCGTTTTTTCGAACCTTTTGGCTTTTAATAATAGTTTTTTTGTTATTAATATTTTTTTATTAATAACAAAAAAATTATTTATTAATAAAAAATAAATAAATAATGGGGTAACATATAAAAAATTACCTTCCTCCCACCAATGATCAAGCAGAAACCGTTCTTGAATTGAGACCGAAAACTATTAAAACGACCACAAAACGTTCTCGAAGCGTGAGAACGAAAAATCCTAAATCAAGCCCAAATAGTGCTTGAAATGAGCAAAGAAGGTTCACACATCAATACCAAACTGGTCATAAAATACGAACGGTGTGCTTGGAAAAACTGTTCTTAAAACAAGCCCATCGGTCACGAGTTAAGAAAAAACGCACTTAACAGACCTTTGTCAACGAATGTTCTTAATTTTGAACTTGTTTCGTTCGTTTTAGAACGATTTTTTCTCTGAGTGTACCATCGTTCCATTATGTTATGGATAGTGCAGTGCGTAGTTTAGTTTGAGCGGAAAGCTCTATATAATTAACAGCTTGAGTAAACAATGGAGGGCTTGCTTGTAGATTAACTAGTAGATGATGGCATTAAAGGCTGTCTAGATTGAAGTGTTTTAAGAATTAGAGTTAGATATTCTTCCCGTTACGCGAACTTCCTTCCCCCATGCACCCAGCTGATACCACTAGATGAAATAGGTCTCTCGTCTACCTTATAAGATTTAGCAGAGCTGTTCATTAATTGACTAGGTAAATTGTTTTAGGCCTTCCGGGTCCTCTCCCCTAGCATGGATTGAAGGGAGTCATTTTTGTTGTTTTTGTTTCCGCAAAATAGTACTAACCCCTTCTATCCCGATTGCCTCTGTAAATATTTTTTGACCCGTCGGATCTTTGGTATTGTCGACTTGAGTCACCTCTTACGGCAAGCATTCCTATTCCGCTGTTATTCTAAGCCCCTTAGCAGGCTGGCGTTTAAAGAGAGTCGTTTATTAGTTTGAAAATTTATTGATTAAGGGTTCAAGAAGAGATTTTCGTTTTTGATCATACTAAATTATATATTTTCGCAGACTTGTAAATTATCAAAAAAGGAAGGTTTTCTTCGAAGCTTCCAATCAGACAGTATTATAATACTTAGATATGTCTGGCACATTACTTGAATTCAGCCCTTTATATTTTGGAACGGTCTCTCTATTAATTGTTGACCGGCTAAATAAATGTTGGAGGAAATTTTGTATTTGGCCAATGACGATGTATTGACCTATAATCCACCACCAACGCCTTTAACCCATACTTCTTTCTAAATGTTTGATCTAGTAGCGCTGGAAAGAAGAAGGTTATGGGAAACAAAAATTCAGGCGAATAAGGAGCGCACGAAAGTCGTTAGCAAAGAGAGCATAGAAGAGACGTTAAGGTTGTGACAGTAAGATGTTGACGCACGGAGCACGAGATGCTTTGGCGATGTAAGTTACAATGTTGACGAAATGCTCGCCGAGAAAGGGTACTTCAAAAAGGTCGAAGATCCAGTTGCGTTTATAGCGAAGTAAACTTCACTTCAACTTTCTTCAATTGCTCGCGATGGAGGCAGCATTGATAAATGCACGAGTAAAGACTAGATAAGAAATCAGTAACTTCGTAGAAACCGCACTCAGAGCAAAAAAAAAAAAGAGGTCTGGGTGGAGGAACAATAGAAGCTGTTAAAAAAAATACAAGTATTAGGCATTTTCTATCCCAAGCTGCAAAAAAAGTTGAGGCCTCACTAAATGTAGTATAGATGAATAAAGAATAGTCTGCTTAATTGTGGGTTCCATATAACCAAAACGCTTTTATTTTTTACACTACCACTTAACTCAAGCGAACCGAGAACTACTCGTGGTACAATTTTTTTTAAATGAGTCATTTTGGAGCTATAAATATAATTGCTCACATTTAGCCATACAAAAATGTCACAATGAGAAATGACAAACAAACACAATCAGAAATGTACATTTAAACAACATTATTTTTTCTTGTGGCCTAATGCATCTATAATGTGGTCTAATATAAGAGGCATACCAAAATTAATTGCTTCATTATTAGCAGCAAAGACCGAACGCCAATAACAATGACTCTAAAACTGTGCATAGAAGCTCACAACAACACTAATATCAACTAACGAAATCAAAGAAGATTGACGAGAAAATTTTTCAAGATTATAAACTGAAAATATGTTTGAGCACGCCAAGAAAAAGCAAGCGCCCAGCGCGCTATACGTAATTTGGCGGGAAGAACGCTTTATAAAATGCACAAGCAGCATGGCTAGCAGCGCTTCGGGCATATTAGCTGGCACCACTGATGGACAAGCGTACCATGTAAATTTGACAGCAAAGCTAATTGAATTGTTGCCACAGTAATGAAGCGAAGTGAAACAATAAAATAAGAACGAAATATTCTAAGAGCAATGAAATAAATTCTGGCTATTAATGTTGCATACTTGACGCGCAACAACAAAGATCTATGAATAATGTAAATATATTAAATTAAAACACTCTACTTAATAACAAGCAACAGAACAGTATATACTTTTTTTCAAAAACATGTCCAAAAAATAAAACAAAGACATTTCTTAAATGGTAATTATGATGATGATGAGAGTGAGCATTATAATCAGCAGTGAAAGGTGAGAGAGCATTATCAGCGGTCTCGCAGTTGCAGCTTAAGAAGGTAAAAATAACCATCAAAAAAAAGTCACATCAATCACAACAAAATTGTTTCGACTTATTTTACTTCAACGTACTCATCAGCTTTCCAACAAAAAAATAAAATATATGACAACAAATTTCCAAGCTTTTTATAAATTTCTTATACTTTTGAAAGTTCTTTACATATGCTTTCAAAACACATAAAAAATAATGTTACATTTTATGTCTTGGCATGCTAATAGTGTCAAAAGTTTAATGATGAAAATGTACCCAAAACACTTCATGGTCCATTTACATTTGAGTTGAGTTAAATTAACTTTAGCCTAATTGTTTTGGGTCGTTTCGCGCAGCAAACAAACTGTCTGTCTGTGGCTGGTCGCACTATGTCAGCAATGTGGACAGGTGTCATTGAAAATTTGACACTTGTAGTTTGAGTTGCAATTTTGCAGATTTTTGTTCCAAAAATACATGAGCTTTGGCATTTTAAAATGCACACATTAATGGTTAATTTATTGAGAAATATTTTGAGATAAGTTGGCTATTGTTGAGTAAGTATTCGGTGATGGGACGTAATAAGTATTATAATAATAACTAGGGCTACCCAAAATATGCAAAAAATAGTGAATTAAGCCACTTTTAAAATGCCTCTAAAATTTAGATTTATGCTTAAAATTTGCATCTAAGTCGTAAAATATCCTTGCACATTCCGAAACTATCGGTCCACCTTGCACAAATCTGGATTAACTAGTCACCTCTTCATGAGCGTGAAGTATCTGAAGGAAGCATTTCTGCGTCGATTAGTTTTTTGTTTTTATGGTTTGCACTGTACGGCCAAATCACACCATTTTAACCGACCCATACTTTATGTTTTTTTTTTTTGAAGTCAGGGCTAATGTGTGTATAAACCTCAGACTCTTGAAGCTAGGGATGATGTTCTAGAAAGGATGATGAAATCATTATAAACCCGTCATCAAATCTGGCGACGACCATTTGGCCGATTTCGTTTTCTTGGCTTTAGGGAGTTATTTCTAATGGATGAATCGAATCAATTTTAATCATTAAAAATTAAAAAAATGTTCCACTCAGTGCTGTATATGCCAATTTGGCCAAGTGGCTAACAACATACGTTGGCTTCAGTGAAAAATGTTTTCCTACACCATCAAACTTTTTCGATACCTTCCCGTATTTTTATACTCAGTTGAGCAGAGCTCACAGAGTATATTAAGTTTGATTGGATAACGGTTGGTTGTACATATATAAAGGAATCGAGATAGATATAGACTTCCATATATCAAAATAATCAGGATCGAAAAAAAATTTGATTGAGCCATGTCCGTCCGTCAGTCCGTTAACACGATAACTTGAGTAAATTTTGAGGTATCTTGATGAAATTTGGTATGTAGGTTCCTGAGCACTCATATCAGATCGCTATTTAAAATGAACTATATCGGACTATAACCACGCCCACTTTTTCGATATCGAAAATTTCGAAAAACCGAAAAAGTGCGATAATTCATTACAAAAGACAGATAAAGCGACGTAACTTGGTATATGATTTGAACTTACAACGCAGAATAGAAAATTAGTAAAATTTTGGACAATGGGCGTGGCACCGTCCACTTTTAAAAGAAGGTAATTTAGAAGTTTTGCAAGCTGTAATTTGACAGTCGTTGAAGATATCATGATGAGATTTGGCTGGAACATTACCCCTACTACTATATGTACGCTTAATAAAAATTAGCAAAATCGGAGAAGGACCACGCCCACTTTTAAAAAAAAAATTTTTTAAAGTAAAATTTTAACAAAAAATTTAATATCTTTACAGTATATAAGTAAATTATGTCAACATTCAACTCCAGTAATGATGTGGTGCAACAAAATACAAAAATATAAGAAAGTTTCAAAATGGGCGTGGCTCCGCCCTTTTTTATTTAATTTGTCTAGGATACTTTTAGCGCCATAAGTCGAACAAAAATTAACCAATCCATTTGAAATTTGGTACGGGCATAGATTTTATGACGTTAAATGTTTTCTGTGCAAATGAGCGGAATCGGTTGATGTCTAGCCCAGTTTTTATACACAGTCGTCCGTCTGTCCTTCCGCATGGCCGTTAACACGATAACTTGAGCAAAAATCGATATATCTTTAATGAACTTAGTTCACGTGCTTACTTGAACTCACTTTATCTTGGTATGAAAAATGAACGAAATCCGACTATGACCACGCCCACTTTTTCGATATCAAAAATTACGAAAAATGAAAAAAATGCCATAATTCTATACCAAATACGAAAAAAGGGATGAAACATGGTAAGGTAATTCGATTGTTTATTGACGCGAAATATAACTTTAGAAAAAACTTTATAAAGTGGTTGTGACACCTATCATATTATGTAGAAGAAAATAAAAAAGTTCTGCAGGGCGAAATAAAAAACCCTTAAAACCTTGGCAGGTATTACATATATAAATAAATTAGCGGTATCCAACAGATAATGTTCTGGGTCACCCTGGTCCACATGGTCGATATCTGGAAAACGCCTTCACATATACAACTACCACCAAACCTTTTAAAACTCTCATTAATGCCTTTAATTTGATACCCATATCGTACAAACTCATTCTAGAGTCACCCCTGTCCACCTTTATGGCGATATCTCGAAAAGGCGTCCACCTATAGAACTAAGCCCTACGCCCTTTTAAAATACTCATTAACACCTTTCATTTGATACTAATATCGTACAAACGCACTCTAGAGTCACCTCTGGTCCACCTTTATGGCGATATCTCGAAAATGCGACCACCTATACAACAACCACCACTCCCTTTTAAAACCCTCATTAATACCTTTAATTTGAAACCCATATCGTACAAATACATTCTAGAGTCACCCCTGATCCACCTTTTTGGCGATATTTCGAAACGGCGTCCACCTATAGAACTAAGGCCCACTCCATTTTAAAATACTCATTAACACCTTTCGTTTGATGCCCATATTGTACAAACAAATTCTAGGGTCACCCCTGGTCCACCTTTATGGCGATATCTCGAAACGGCGTCCACCTATGGAACTAAGGATTACTCCCTTTTAAAATACTCATTAACACCTTTCATTTGATACCCATATCGTACAAACGCACTCTAGAGTCACCCTTGGTCCACCTTTATGGCGATATCTCGAAAAGGCGACCACCTATACAACAACCACCAATCCCTTTTAAAACCCTCATTAATACCTTTAATTTGATACCCATATCGTACAAACTCATTCTAGAGTCACCCCTGTCCACCTTTATGGCGATATCTCGAAAAGGCGTCCACCTATAGAACTAAGCCCCACGCCCTTTTAAAATACTCATTAACACCTTTCATTTGATACCCATATCGTCCAAACGCACTCTAGAGTCACCCCTGGTCCACCTTTATGGCTATATCTCGAAAAGGCGACCACCTATGGAATTAAGGATTACTCCCTTTTAAAATACTCATTAACACCTTTCTTTTGATACCCATATTGTACAAACAAATTCTAGGGTAACCCCTGGTCCACCTTTATGGCCATATCTCGAAACGGCGTCCACCTATGGAACTAAGGATTACTCCCTTTTAAAATACTCATTAACACCTTTCATTTGATACCCATATCGTACAAACGCACTCTAGAGTCACCCTTGGTCCACCTTTATGGCGATATCTCGAAAAGGCGACCACCTATACAACAACCACCAATCTCTTTTAAAACCCTCATTAATACCTTTAATTTGATACCCATATCGTACAAACACATTCTAGAGTCACCCCTGGTCCACCTTTATGGCGATATCTCGAAACGTATGCCATGTACCAGTAAGGTACAAGCCCGACCATCTCGAGAACGATTTAATTCGATCACATTGAACCGTATAGGCCATCCCGCCTCCTACACCCTAGTTGCATGGAGCTTGGGGTCATCAGAGCCTCGGCTGCTAAAGAAACACGATTCGAAACGGTTAGGTGAGGTTGAAAATTGGGCTGGATTAGTTATAAATTGCGCTTGAAATGGTGGCGCTACACAACACCTTGAATCATTTCGGTATCTTAGCCTTGGTCCTTATGAACTATGTAACATTTCACACTAACACTTGGAAACGCCATCATTACTCCTTCCACCACATTCTAACACTTTTTTCAAAGCACCAGATAGTTGCTACGGGTTGATACAACATGTTGCTAAAGATTTACTCGGCATTTTCACTTCTTGGATAAAAAACTATAACAGCACTAATGGTGGAGAGTTGAAATGTTATGTAGTATGAAATGTTAAGTTTTATACACAGACAAAGATTTTTTAGGACACCAAAGTTGCAACTCTACCAGATTTGTTGTAAGTCGTCAAAAGACACGTTTTGATACCTCTATCTTTAAATGGAAATAAAAAGTTGCCGCAGGTGAGCTGGACTAAAGGTATGTTCAGCAAAAGTGATCTGTATGAAATGCGCGTTCTGAAAAGTACCATGGTTACTCTATCGCAAGAAAAAGTTCTAGTTTTGTTGGACGATGTTATCATAGTAAAGTGCTATTTTCGCTCTTAATAGTTGTAGTTTGTATTTTCGGCTTGAATTCGGTGCAAAGACTACATTTTAATTTCGAAAGTAAAATGCATCCTCCAATAAAACTGGATTTATGTTTGAAGGTGGTGTGGTAGTAGCGTTCTCCACCTACCACGCGGAAGGTCGTGAGCCGGGTGGGCGTGAATCCTGCTAAGCGACCATATATGTATACGATAAGCGAGAGCACAATGCATAAATAATAAATCATAGTAATAATAAATCATAATAATAATAAATCATAGTTTGATTTTGATGGTCGTACAGCGATGCAGTGTCGCACGCGCGCTTAAAACAGAGTACCAAGGAGTGCAAGTAAGTCGTCAAAAGACACGTTTTGATACCTCTATCTTTAAATGGAAATAAAAAGTTGCCGCAGGTGAGCTGGACTAAAGGTATGTTCAGCAAAAGTGATCTGTATGAAATGCGCGTTCTGAAAAGTACCATGGTTACTCTATCGCAAGAAAAAGTTCTAGTTTTGTTGGACGATGTTATCATAGTAAAGTGCTATTTTCGCTCTTAATAGTTGTAGTTTGTATTTTCGGCTTGAATTCGGTGCAAAGACTACATTTTAATTTCGAAAGTAAAATGCATCCTCCAATAAAACTGGATTTATGTTTGAAGGTGGTGTGGTAGTAGCGTTCTCCACCTACCACGCGGAAGGTCGTGAGCCGGGTGGGCGTGACACCTGCTAAGCGACCATATATGTATACGATAAGCGAGAGCACAATGCATAAATAATAAATCATAGTAATAATAAATCATAATAATAATAAATCATAGTTTGATTTTGATGGTCGTACAGCGATGCAGTGTCGCACGCGCGCTTAAAACAGAGTACCAAGGAGTGCAAGTAAGTCGTCAAAAGACACGTTTTGATACCTCTATCTTTAAATGGAAATAAAAAGTTGCCGCAGGTGAGCTGGACTAAAGGTATGTTCAGCAAAAGTGATCTGTATGAAATGCGCGTTCTGAAAAGTACCATGGTTACTCTATCGCAAGAAAAAGTTCTAGTTTTGTTGGACGATGTTATCATAGTAAAGTGCTATTTTCGCTCTTAATAGTTGTAGTTTGTATTTTCGGCTTGAATTCGGTGCAAAGACTACATTTTAATTTCGAAAGTAAAATGCATCCTCCAATAAAACTGGATTTATGTTTGAAGGTGGTGTGGTAGTAGCGTTCTCCACCTACCACGCGGAAGGTCGTGAGCCGGGTGGGCGTGACACCTGCTAAGCGACCATATATGTATACGATAAGCGAGAGCACAATGCATAAATAATAAATCATAGTAATAATAAATCATAATAATAATAAATCATAGTTTGATTTTGATGGTCGTACAGCGATGCAGTGTCGCACGCGCGCTTAAAACAGAGTACCAAGGAGTGCGTGTGATACGTGTTCACCGTTCAAGCATTGAAATCAAACTAAATAAGTAATTGATTTTGCTTTCGTGCTCGCTACGCGTTTGTGTTTACTAACACATTCTCAATTTGGTAACTGTGTAAATGTAGTGGAGCCCACCGGTGGTCGTGAGTCAGGCAAATCAACATTGAAAATTTAAAAACAAGTATTTTCAATTAGAAACAAGTTTTTCTAAGCAGTGTCGCCGCTCCGAATTGCTTCGGCATACACTCCGAATATGTTTCTGCCATATACAAACTTCTTACTGAAAATGTGTTTGCCTTTCAGCATCCTTGCGGAGTCAGTATAAAACATGTAAGTCCCGTCCCGCCAATTAGTAGGAGAAAAGGCAGAAGAAGCACCGATGCAAATTGTAATAGAAGCTCGCCCTAAATCTCATCGGAAGTGAAGCGCGTTAAGAATTTGTTTTTTTTTTTCATACCAAAACATGATTCGTCGATGACCAATCGATAACACGCCGATAACAAATAGGTAAAACTCCTGTAAAAAATCGATAACGTTTTGATAACCTTTCAATATTAAATCCATAATTTCTTGATAACAAATAGATTGCTTTTAGATAGCAAGTTGAGAACCTTTAGATAAATAATCCATACCCTTTCGATAGCAAACCTATAACATATAGACAAAAAAATGGCTACCTCATAGATAACTTTTGTTATCGCTAGCAAATTTATAACACTTCGATAACAAATCAATAACTAGTATTTACCTCGTCGATAGCTCACATATAATAAACCGAACACTTTTCCATAAGACGTAGTTAACACTCGCGTTACTTGTCAATAAGAAAACGATAACTCATCGGTAACAAATTGATGACACACGTTGCCTTAATTGTATTTCTAATTGCTCATGCTTCTTTAATGTTCCGTTCCATTCTCTCACGCATGGTAAACCGTGATTACTATTCCTCTTAGATATATTGTTCCATAGGAATATGATCTTTATATAACCACCTTAAATCCTGAATTTAACAAATCCCCGGCAAAAGCGGGAAATCTCTTGGAGAGGAAATTTCAAGAGATGAAAACTTATATTATTCCTGCGAGATTACAAAAAATCAAGAAATCTTGTATAAGTAAAAGTAGACAACATTTCGTACGCAATTATGGAAACTGAGCACGTAGTGATACCCACAATACATTCAATGTCAAATAAGAGTGATCGTAACGAAGAAAGGACTTTTTAAGATGCCGAATATATGATATCAACTCATCACACAAACTCAAGCGATTTGTAAAAACGGCTCTTATTCGCAGCATTGTGACAAATTGTACCTTCACATAACTCTTAAAGTACACACTTATTTGCCAAAACGTTATCGCGATCTTATTCTGCAAAGATGTTCAGAAAATATGCATAAGCTATCGCTAAGCACGCATACGAACCAGGTGTTGACAAACATGCCGAAGGAAATATGATGTCGCTACATGTCAAGTAAACCACACCTGGCATAATCAACTCAAAAAGAAAGAGGCGAATGAATAAAATAACATCGGCTTAACGGATGTGGACTAAAAAAAAATAACCAACAAGCTCAAAAAGTAAAAAACTGATATTATGGATATAGAGCAGTTGATGAGTCGAGCCGCGTGGCAGGCAGTTAAACCGTATTAAGATAATATCATTGCATTTGTAAGCAGAACCGCCTCCAAATAAGAAGACGGCTCAGTGATCGTCATGCCTTTGTAAGCCTTGTAGAGCTAACTGCCTGCGTATGAAAGCAGGATTTGCTTTTAGTTTAAAAGTTTAAGGAGATTTTCCTGAGAAAAGGCAAATATGTCTAAAGATTTGGGCGCAACAGTAACGCATAGCATTTGCAAACGCACAGAACTAGATCTGGGTGTACTTTGTGCGATTATCAATCGATTGATCGCATATGTTTTGGTAGAAAATTGATATTTTGTGTGTGCATGCTTGCTGGTGCAAATTTCTTTCCATTCTACTTCACTGCTCTCCATAATTATCTGCTTTTTTTCATTGCTTTCAATGATTGTGGCTAATGATACGTTTGGTATGCACTCGAATTCTACTCAATTTCAATGCAACAAATTGCGGTTGACAAACCCAAGCGAATGGTATTTCATTTTTTTTTTGCTTCAACAACATGTCTTTGTTTTCTTTTGCTTTGTACCAAAACAGCTCTTATGGAGGGACTAACCAATGTTCGCTAGGTAAGGCTAGATCGAACCGGCTGCTCCGTGCGAACTTCAAATAGACTAAATGAGTCCATAGAGTTATCAAAAGCAGGTTCAACGACCAAACTGAAAAACACTATCAGAAACCAGGACCTTCATATGTTATATAACAACAGCGTCCTTTTTGCAAGTACTAGAAGCTGTTTAGGATCTATGGTACTTACTGCTTTAGATCTGATAGCTGTGCCACTCCTAACAGCTGGAGTTCTAGACTTTCCAGCGCACGGCACCAGCACAAAACGTGCTCGATATTTTCGTCCCGAAACCCGCACCTTCTACATCTATTATCACTAAGAGGGCCTAGTTTAAAAGCATGTGACGCTAGAAGGCAGTGTTCAAGTTGAATACTCATCATGAACCAACAGGTCCCTCGTTTCAAAGATCAGAACAATTTTGTTATTCTAAGGTTGTAAGAGCTGCACATCGGGTTTATTTTGAAGGCACACACCTCCTAGCTTGGGCCTATACCAATGCGGGACCTCATACTTCCTAACAAACAAGTCCATGTCTGGTTTCTCCACTTTGGCGCTCAAAACCCCATTGGATGCCCAGGTATGAATATCCCGAAGCGCCCGATCCATTAAAGAGCGAATTGTTTGGTACTCACTCTTCACTTAGGTCAACTGCAATGTTATATGCGTACTCAGAATTGATTTATGGCCAGCGTCTACAGCAGAAGTGACAATACCCTGCTCTGCGGCGTGCCCGCCAATTTTGTGACCTCACACAACCCCCAGCGCGAAGTAATCTTCTTGTAGTTAATCATTTTGTCGATCCATATGGATAGAGCTGGATGCACTTCAATGTACTTAAAACCCTCCATTATCAGCTGCTTTGATACATTGTTGAAAGCCCCGGCAATGTCTTGGAAGATTTCTAAGGAATTATTATTTTATTCCAAAGCATTTTCTATGCAGCGCTACGTATATCGACTTGCCTTGGTGTGTGCACGTTGTCTTCTGAAGTACAGTTTTTCATTCTTGTTGAACTTTGAAACATTACAGGCACTATCAGCCTTTCAAAATTTGCGAACAGAAATTATTTTAAGTTAAGCGGCGGCCACCGTGGTGTGATGGTAGCGTGCTCCGCCTATCACACCGTATGCCCTGGGTTCAACTCCCGGGCAAAGCAACATCAAAATTTTAGAAATAAGATTTTTCAATTAGAAGAAATTTTTCTAAGCGGGGTCGCCCCTCGGCAGTGTCTGGCAAGCGCTCCGATTGTATTTCTGCCATGAAAAGCTCTCAGTGAAAACTCATCTGCCTTGCAGATGCCGTTCGGAGTCGGCATAAAACATGTAGGTTCCGTCCGGCCAATTTGTAGGGAAAAATCAAGAGGAGCACGACGCAAATTGGAAGAGAAGCTCGGCCTTAGATCTCTTCGGAGATTATCGCGCCTTACATTTATTTTTTTTTATTTTAGGAAAACGACACGAGAGGCTCTCCAAGATTTGGGTACACTATGCAATCTAATACATCCGATTGAATATTGTTTTAAGTCGTTTCACGATCGCTCTACTCGAGATTTGTAGCATGACTGGAAATATACCATCTGGGGCCAGCGATTTAAACAAGTCCCCACGGCCCATTCGTTATGGGTATCAGTCAACAAGCCCGGCACAACCTGCTCCGTGATCGAAGTGTAATTATTGTCTGTTGGCTCTTCTGCGAAATGTGTTTCGGGATGCGCTTCAAGGGACTCTTCACGCGTTTTTTATTCCTTATTAATCCTTGGTCTATATTGCCACTAGTTAGGACTTTCTTCAACCGCGCTGTTTTACTGCTGCACTCGATGTCCGCTCACATTAAATGGGGGTTACACAAGCATTGCTACAACAACAATAACATGTCCGCTCAAACATTTTTCCATGGCTTGTGGATTTCGCGCTTGTAGATCATCAACAGATCTCTGCTCCCGTCCCTTTCTCAATTTCACATACAATTGCCCACTTAAACATTTCTTTTACCTGTTCTCTTAGCTCCTTGCTCCGCCATGGTTGCTTTTGTTTTCCTCTGAATCTTCTTAGGGGCAAGATCATAAACGTCGCTTATATAGTAGGAAGTTATTGGACTCCTACAGTTCTTCTATAGTGGCAAAATCTTTGGGTTATCCCAGTTTTGTTTTTAAATGTTATTGAAATTTGCTCCATTCCGTTAATCTAGGGTTTCTCAAGCTTCATCCCTTCGCTACCCTCTTTAGGCGAATGCTGAAGCTGAAATACGCATAGTCTTAGAAGAATGGCCTATCTAGGACTCTCCAATCATACCCTTATATATCATGTTCAGAGTTTAATGTAGTTATAAAATACTTTGCTTTTTATTGGACCATTCGGAGTTACACAAAATATCTGGAGTCCGTCCCGCTAATTTGTTTCTATATATCTCATTTTTAATATATCTCATTTCGCAGCCGAACTTAAGTTAGTCCCCACGTATTGCCTTGTTGAAATGCGCTTAAAGTAAGAGGCGTTTACAAAGTTCTATGTCGTAGCCGAAGTAAAATATTTATTGTACTATTGTCGCTTGGTAAAGAAAACCAAAAATTGATTTTAATCAATTTCTAGGATCACTCCTAGTTTCCCTCAATTTTTATACTTAATTCTTCCTTTTTTCATTTTTACAAAACCATTTCCATCTATTGTGGTTAACATTTGATAAAAGTGCTTTGTGGCTTATGCTTACTGGGGTAAGTAGGAATCTGTGAACGTTTGGTTTAAATATACCCTGTTCTGAAAATCTCTAGTTCAAAACTGATGCGCTTCTAGTACATTCGGAAACACTACTAGTTCGCCCTTCCCGCTACATTACCTGTAGTTCCGAACTTAAAACAAATTTCCACTTTGGAACTAGTACTTTTAATGACACTTTTTCGATAGCTTCCAATTATTTAAAAATACCTTGGTATAGAATCTAACGTTTAAGATCTATTCCGTTTAATCGTACTATTTTTATTGCTTCAAACTAGAGTTAATATTTACAGTTTATATCTAGTCCTCTTGTGAGTACTATGTCGTTGGTATAAAACCCGATCAAAAGTCCAACCTTTTTCAATAGTTTCGAACCACTCCATAAATATCTGCATTGAAAATATCAACTCCAATTTTAAGATAATTCTGATCCAGTGAAAATCCGAAATACTTTAGCTGATATCTTATACAAAATATTATAATATAAAAGCCATTTCATGTTTCGTTCAAACGTTGCGGATTCCTTGAAATTTCCCTTTGAAGGACTTAGGTTTGCTTAATATGAATTTACTCAATTATCTTTTCATTGTCATAATATTTCGAAATAATTCCCTTTGCCTGATAATTTGCTTACCAATATACTATAGAGTTTACGTAAAGTAGGGGCTTTAAAGGGTGGAGAAAGGAGGCATGGTCAAAGTCGAAGCTCTTCCAAGCTGTGGCAGTTTTTTTTGTAGATAGCATTTTTAGCTATATTTAAAAATATTACATAAGAAAACCCAAACTGTTGGTTTTTAATCTAGGTAAAATCTTGGTACTATCGAACAAGTTCTTAATGTGTACTTTAAGACTAGTTCTGAACCAGAAATTCGTATCACTAGTTTCTAACTTCCCTACAAGGTATATGCAGGTATATCCTTGGTTGTATTTCTGCTTTTGTCACACAAAAGGCTCATACTCAGTATATATTGCTTAAGGTAAGATTATTGTGTGAATATTTGCTTTGACATCCACCATGTCTTCTAAACACTGGTTTGATATGGCTTTGTTATGAGTGTGCATTTGTTGTTGTATACGAGTTTGTTGATTCTCATCAGCATGCGTCCATTGTCAGAACCTTTGTCACAACGTCTTGGGCCTTTGCGTCTATTGTTCTATCACTTATCGATCATTAGATCTCGTTGATGGTACAACTGAGAATGTACGAGTATTGGCTATGACATACACACATACATACATACATATTTCAATTCAATTATTATTTCATGGGTTTGACAATCTTTTTCTCATTTTTCGTGAAATAATTTGTGTGTTATTTCGTTGTGTTTTCTTTGCTGGTATGTTGTACTTTCCAACATACTATATCATCAATTATTATGTAAGTTTTTAATTTGTTTTATATAATTGGGCACATTTCATGAGTGGCTTGTCTTTCGGTCAGTAGCTCATGTTCTCGAAAAAAAAGTTGTTTCATGGAATTTTTTGCCTACCCCATCTTACATTTGTCCTCTTGTCGTTGGTTAACTATTTATGCATTTTTATTTGAAATATGTTTGTTGACATCTTGCGTATTATTTATTTGAAAGGACAATCAACGCATAATTAAATATTGGACATTGTTCGTGTTTTGTTTTGTGTACGCTTTTTGAATTGCTATCGCATTGTTCTTGTTAGGTATAACTTCTTGTTAATATATTGCTGGTTACATTATTTTGGGTACTTTTGTTTTGATAGCCTCTTTGATTTAGGGCTTGATGTTGTCTGGTTATACTATGTGTTTTTTTTTTGCATTGTATTGTGTTTTTTTTTTTTTTGTTTTTGAAACGTAATTTCTTACTTAGAAGTATTTTTGAAACACTCGCGCGTGTGTGGCGCTTGATGTGGTATGCCACCCAGTTTGTTGTATATTTTTTTCTGAAACGTGTACTTATATTTGTTTTCAAGTACTCTCCGATATATAATTGTGTTCTCTTCTACAAGAACTAATTTTCAATTTCCACTACACTAAGATGGGTTTTCTATACTGACGGATCATGCATTCAAAATCTGTAATAGGTCCCTCGCAGATGCAGTTCTGGTGAGTGGAAAGTGTTTTGCAACAATTAGCTCTTTGAAGGATCGGGCGCTTCGGGACATACATACTACTGTGTTATGTCAAGTTGACAGCCAATGTCGAGGATACTGATATGGTTATTTTTGCTAAGAGAAACTAGGTCCTAAATTAGACAAGGCTTATGCTAGGAGGAGTGTCGCTGCAATAGAAACTTTGCGTGCAACATCTAGGAATCATTCCAGACAGTAAGTTGTCGTGGTAAATCAATGTGGAAGAGAGAGTATAGAAGGCCTCGTAGGCACTTTGTGCATATAAAACAATTCTGGGGTGTGTGTGGGCTCCATCGCCCCTTTCTCTCTTTGGGTATATACAGCGATTGTAAAGCCTATCCCATACCATGAGTACTTGTTTGGTAGACAGCTATACGAAAAACAACCTACCTTAATAAATTAGACGATGAATGCAAGCTATCAATGCTTAGCATTACGAAGGCACTGAAAATAACACAGACGGCTTCGCTATATGCTATTCTGCACATTCCACCTGTATAGCTAATGGCGAAAAACATGACGTTAATAACTACAACTAGGCACAGTGCATCCGTGCAGCTTGAGCGTAGAGCAAACTGCCATAGTAGTATAGCGTCATCGAATACTGGACGAACAGCCTATATAATTCCCTACCACAGTTGGTGCACAAATGAAAGACGAGACGATACACGTGTACACCGATGGTTCCAAAGAAATAGGGACTTCGGTATACTATGCGGATCCTGAAATAAAGGGATCCTACAATCTGCCAGATCACTGCAAGGTTTCTCAGGCGGAAGTAGCAGCCATAACCAAAACAGTAGAAGCACTGTAAGAAAATAGCTTTAACAGCAACTTTTATATCGAGAGCCAAGCAGAACTAAGGCAATAATCTTGCCGAACAAAACATCTAAAAGTTTGTTAGAGTTTAAAAAATCCCTGGAAATATTCGGGATATGCAGAAGCATACATCTATATTGGGTTTCAGGGTATATGGAAATGAGCAGCGGATGAGCTTTCTTCGTAGCCGTCCCAATCAGATTGTGCGAGGCTAAGAGAAGGCGAAAGTTGCACGTGATCGACCAAGCGGTGAAAGCGTGGTGTCAAGCGCGTGGCTGCAAAGTGTCGAAAATCATTCCTAGGCCTTTCAACCTTAAACTAACAAAGTAACTTTTATCATTAAAAAGAAAGTACTCTAGGCTTTGGACGGCTATTTTGACTGGACATTGCGTTCTGGCATCATATGCTTTTAATTAAGGACTAGTCAGTGCTAGCAGATGTCGGAAGTGTAGTTTTGTTGCCCTTGCCATTCTAAGACTTCAACTATTAGGAGCGATACAGTTTTCAGATCCAGAAGCAGCAATTGTCATTGGTAATTTAGCTGATTCATAGCTTGGCCCTGTTTTTTAGTAGGTCGTAGAAACATCTTGTTTTTGTCAAAAGGACTCAGATGTTTCATAACTAGGTTATCTTTTTTGCTAGAGTTCTTCAGTTTGGTCGTTAAACAAACTTCTGGCAATACTATAGACTTATTCAGTCTATGTGAGATCCTCATGGACCGGCCAGTTCAACTCAAGCTAACCTTTCTCCAAATTATTTCATGATAAAGATTCCTTATAGAAATAAAACAAGCCCAAGGTGGAACGGTAAAAGAAGAAGCCCAAACGAAAAGAAAAATATGTGCCCATTTCCTTGCTAGGGACAACCTGTTAGTGTTTTTGTAGCTAGAAAAATGGAACAAAGCGACCGATTTGAGTCATTTTGGAATAGACCTCCTCATCACTCCACTTTAGCACTTGCCCAGCTGACTGAATTACCTTAAGGGTCAGATGGAAAGAAGATACCTTCTTACTACTGCATACGAGGTTTAGACAAGCCTATTATAGTAGATCTTAAATTACCTAGTCCAACGTACTGGTTGCAAAAACTTAGTTGTTGCTTGTACTTGATCCGTTTTCGCACTTCCTCTTGTACTTTTTGTTTTCATGCTCATGTCTTTAGTTCATAAATACACAGGGCCTTACCAATGACAGTGAAGTAAATTGTCAGATGTTGCCAGACACAGCTTTATAGTAAGTGCTGGTTTATTAGACTACTTTAACTGTTACTTGCATCTGATCTTTCAAAACCACTGAGCGCGATGTCATTATTACAAATGGAACAACTTCACAGTATGCATAAAGGAATAGCTGATTTTCAAATTTTATCGCAATTGTGCCTAGTATGGAAAACGCTAACAACTATTCTTAAAAATTTTTTCGTAAATCACACTTTTAAATTAAAAAAAAGCAAAAACCTTACGACTTTCGTCAGCTCCATGCGGCGCAAGTGGCGTCGCTCAACAAATAAAAGAAAGTGCAATATCCTGCTGCGTTTCAAGAATTCCTATGATCAAGCTACCGACGAGCCTGTTGATATCCCTTACTATCAATTTCTCCTATTTTAATTCAACGATATTTTCGGTAACAGTGTGTAATTTAACTATTCATTATTTCCGCTAACCATAAATTTATTTCGTAGTCCAACAAACGAGCTAGTCCAAAGGCGCTGTTTGAGAAATTGTGTTAACGCCCATTAATGATGAGTTTGCATTTCACCACCAAATAAAAAAAAATTATAGTCGAAATTGTTTTACAATTCCAAAATTTATTTAAATGCAATAATAACTACAAACCCCATGCAATATTCACCTGCGTTGATAGCACCCCCGTTGTTCGTCTTTGCATAAAGTGAGAACGCATTTAGGTAAAAATTGTGTTGGTCAAGTGTTCTGAAAACCCAATACGCAGTTTGAGGTGCCAAGTCATGCGGCGTTAAATGTTAGATATCGACGCCTAAATAACGGCAAAACAATTAAACTACATAAAAACAAACCAACTGAAGGGAAGAATTAGAAGAAAGTAGTTTTGAAGTTATGATAATGATTGTTAAAATACTTCTAGTATACGCGTGGATTGTAAACTATATCCAAAGCTATAATTAAAATGTGTTTTTGAATAACAACAACACAGATTGCCTCTATATATATATTTGCTGGCATTATCCTGTTGTTTGCAGGCTTATTTTTTCTTTAAGTGAAACTCCTTATTCAGCGAGTTCAGGTTTAGATTGTCGAATGTTTGAAGGAAAAGCAGATTCTCCGAAGGTTTTGCGGAGCTTGAATTGTGCTTGATGGGTACAAATTTTCATCAATATTGCCGTTATATCAGGGATGGGCTAGAGAGAAATGGGCGTTAGAGGTGTTGGTTTCACATTGCATTTGAATAGATGATTGGTGTCGTGTGGGGACACGTTGCAAGTAGGATATACCATATATATGTCGGGGTTGGTTCTGTGTAGGTAAGAGCTTAACCTTGTACAATATTTAGATCGAAGTTGAGCTAGAGTGACGCGCGTCTGGAAAGGGGTTTTTCCTCTACTGTGAGTTCAGGGCATTTAACTTCAAGGGGTATTCCTGGCGTAGAGGTCCATTTGCAATTTTTCTGCATACTGGCTGAGCCGTATTCCCTTAAAATTCTTGCGGAGATGATTTCTCAAATCATGATGTATATTTGAACAATTTTCCGTCATCCTTGTAAAACGAGAAAACCCAGGTTCGGCGTTGCGCCATCATCAGTGTTGATTTTCGTCAAAATGGATGTTTGTGTATGTTCTGTGTGCATTCAGAACCGAGGGTGGTTTTTACTGATCGATTTGTGTGGCTGACTGAGGCAGGTAAAAGTCAGTAATTCCAGTCGTTTGACCTTCATTGTGGGATTGTTGCTCTGATGCGTTTATTGTTTTGTGTTTATTTGTGGTTGTGTGTTTATCTGTTGTACATGTGTGATTACTTTGTTTCTTGTAAACAAGTTTTAAAGGCTCAAATATTGTGGCCGAAATTGTGTTTATCTGTTCGTTTATTATGCTACCATCGAAAGTTTTCTGTTTGTAGATTTCCATGTTTTCAAGTACGTTCAGATGGCGGCCTTTTGCTAGGAAAATCGTTTCGAAATAAATCACTTATCCACCCCGTCGGAAAATCAACAAAACTTCTCAAGTCCTTGGGAGGCAGGGCCTCTTCAATCAGATGTATGTTAGGATGACAAGGTTTTTGGGTATTTAACAGAACCTGTTTCTTTAGCATTTCATTTATCTCACTAATGGATAGTACTACCGCCTCACTGTGCTGATGGTGTTCTGGGGGACATAAGGAGTTCTAAGAACGGTAGTTTTGACAGGCTTGTAGTTTCTTCCAGGGAGTAACCCTTGCGTTTTGCGACCCCTTTTAAGTATTTTAAGTAGTCGAGGGAAGTGCAACTGTTTAAAAAAGTGTTAAGGCCCGTTCCACTGGCTCTAGTTAAGCTGGAAATTTACAGGAGTATGGCAATTCTTCAGATTGGTTCAGTTGATATTTTAATTTTCACTAGCATGTGTTGATAGGCTCAAAGTCAAATAGAAAATTGTGAATATTTGTAGAACAAATTGTGAGAATTTAATTTTAATACATGCAAATCAAAAAAGCAGCTGACCTTTCGATGCTGCAGTTAACACGTAGAGAATGGTAATTTCGATAACTAATACATAAGATGCGAATGAAGAAGTCGCCAACGGCCCTAAGAAGTTACACTTCTGCAACCGTGCTTAAGGCGGTTTATTTTTCTGATCATCTCACTTGTTGTTATTGTTTTCACCTGTGCTATAATAACCGGCAATTAAGTTGGCGCCACGTCGGTAAATTGGCTGTGTTGTTAAAATTTTATTGGTTACAAGTACTTACATACTTACGTATGTACATATGTAATATAATTAATACTAACAATTTTTTTGGAGTTTCATTCACAGAAAAACAAATGGAAATTTTTTTTAAAAAAATCATTGCTTTAAAAAATAGTTAATAGTACTTACAAACAAAATATAAAAACCTTTGTCAGCATTGCTGCCACAAATATCATGACACCTTCCAATGCTTAAAGGTGTTGCCTATAATTATATAACGAACACTTGCCGCAGCAGCTAAATACAAAAGGCAACAGGAAAACATTAATAAAGGAGCTGAGCGGCTGTTAAATTGCAGGAGATGAAAGCGCTTGCTTGCAACAGCTGATACTTCCGTGTTGTTTTTTTTACATTTTTGTACCCTTTTCGCTGTTTCTTATAATTTTTGGAATTTTTGCATTCCATGAGAATTTTTAAGTGTTTTTCAACTTATGCATTCAAGTGCATTTTGTCTGTCATTTGTGTGCCAAATTATTTTGACACCTATACCAAATGTTGCAACTTAAAGCGCTTGATATGTAATTATAGGTCAAGTGCATGAAAAATGCATTCAAAATCCACTTCACCCATCGTGTTGAGGTGTTAAAATTATATTTTTCAGCTTGACGAGGCATGAGTTGATGATTTCGAATTGTTTTTAAAAGCCACCGAGAATGATGTGTCCTCGAGAAAAAACATAATGGTTTAGATATTTTTTATAAATATATGAAAAAAAAATGAACTTGTAGTTCAAACTGCATACTCGTTAAAAAACTATTTATAAGCACTGAAAATGACATACAGCAACGAACACAAAAATGGCAGTGGCAACTTTTATCAAATATCGTCTACTTTATTCTTTTTATTTATTTTCAATAAATTAGGTAAAAACTTCTTTGAAACTATGCCAACCAGTCACAAGAACGTTTTCAAAGAAATTCAATCTTTTTATTTAGAATTTTCTGAATTAATTTGTGATGCAGTTCTGTATCTCAATCACTTTAAGTCTAACAAAGTTCAAGTTATAGGTCCCTAGAAATGAAAATTTTTATCTGAAAGCTGTTAAGATTTTCCTCAGAAATTTACATTATTATTTGAAAATTTTTCTCTGAAAAGTGTTTAGTTGTTCCGCAATACAAAGCGTGAAACTTTTTTTCTTATATGTAGGAAAATTCAGGTTGCAGCTCAGGAAAAAATATGCCAACAACCAATACGAATTTTGAGAGACCTTTAACTTTTACTTTGTCAGACTGCAACTGATTGGAATACAAAACTGCATACACAAAAAAATTCAGGAAATTAAAAATAAACAAGTAAGGACGAGACTGTTTTCGGCTGTAAGGTAGACTTCATACTAGGGCGGGTCGATTTAAAAATCGCTCATTGCTCTGTGAAAATCGTATTCTAGGGATCGAAATAAGAAACTTTGCCGAAGGAACCATACCTCTAAAATGAATTCTGATGTCCCTCCCCCCCTTTGGGTCGACTTTTGGGTAGGGGCAATTTCAATTCTACCTGCTGTGTCTTGTGGTGGCTTAAAAAAAACAACACAAGCAATTTCACGATATGCAATTGTGTCACAGTGATACGTTCATTTTTTAAAACGGTTGAATAAAAAACCCACACAACTATGTTTACGACATTCAAATGCATCACAGTGATGCCTTGGTTTTAAAAGGGGGTTGTAAAAACGCTAATTTCTAATAATTTTGTTAATTTCTTTTCTATTACTAAGTTAAATTCATTTTTTCATTTACATATGTTCTAACTAAATAAATTTCTAAAGAGAAAAATAAACTCCAAAAAGAAAAAACATAGGCATTTCAAAGTGGGATTTTTCAAAATTTGCCCCTACGACCCAAAGGAGGGGGACATCAGAATTCGTTTTAGAGGTATGGTTCCTTTGGCAAAGTTTCTTATTTTGATCCCTAGAATATGATTTTCACAGAGCAATGTGCGATTTTTTTTCCTCCCCACAAATCGACCCGGCCTACTTCATACCATACATGAATGGAGCTGCGCAATAACCTTATCACATTCATAATTTTCGAATAATCGGTTGTATAGGATGTGTAATACAAACTACAACAAGGCTTAAGGACTCGGGAAGCTTGAGTGCAACCCGTATGAGCAAAGCAGTATAGCGCCATCTTATATCGGTCAAAATGGAATATATAGTCCCATGCCTGAGCTTCGGAAGAGATCTAAGGGCAACATTTGAGCCACAGAAATAACAGAACATACTATACACGTGTATACCGATGGTTCTTAATTAACGAAAGGGGCCGGGTCTGCTGTTTAGTGTGTCTATAAAGAAATAAGTAAATGCTACAGGCTGCCAGATCACTGTAGCGTCTTTCAAGCGGAAATTATAGCCGTGAAGAAAATAACAGAAATGCTGGAGGAAGCGCGCTTAAGCTGCAGTCACGTTAATATATATATTGATAGTCCAGCGACTATTGAGGCAATAATCTCACGCAATGCTTCATCAAGGAGTGTCTTGTCCATACATCTATACTACCTTTCCGCTCTTAAAGGGATAGAAAATAACGAAAAGGCCGATGAGTTGGCATAAAAGGTTGCAGCACTCGCAGAATCTACGGTAGATGTCCCAGTCCGTTTAGGGGAAATCAAAAATAGGCAGGCCATCAAACAGGAAAGGTGGGGCCAGAAGCAAGAGGTTGCAAAATTTCTTAGATAAAGAGCAAATTCAATGACATTAGATTCACAAAGTGGCTCATATTTCTGAAGAGAGAAGACTTACGGCTCACGATATGAACACTGACTGGACACTGTCTTCTGGCGTCACTTGCTTAAAAGTTAGATCTCGTCAGTAACAGCAGATGAAGGAATTGGGAGCTGCAGGAATAAATGGCTGGGTACGTTCTGTGATCATGTTTTGCGTTCGTCAGGCCAAGGCTCCAGCTTTTAGGGGCGGCAGAGTTGCCTGATCGGGGTTCTTCGTTTGATCGTCAAACAGATTCTTGTCACACTATGAACACATTCAGTCTAGGTGAGGTCTTGTTGGCCGGTCAGTTCAACTTATCATTAGATATGTTGTACGTAGAGAACATTGTACGTAAGCGACGTTTTCGATAAATATCAAATAGTTCGGCAGTCATCACACAAAATTGTACGTTGTTTGTTATCTGCATGAGAAAGCTATCACCAAGAATGTCTTATCAGAACAAAAGGTTGTACGGGATATGTACTATTTATACGAGCAATTTTTCCATTTTTTCTTTCAACAAAATATATGTAATCATTTCGTAGCATTTGAAGCTTCAAGCTGTTGGCGCAGAAATTACGATAAGCTTTTAATCTGAACAATCGGTTGTAAGGAGTAACTACTTTATAAATTACCGATCCCTACTTCTTTTTCACACAACAATTACATGCCATGTACGAAAGTATTTGGTGAATTTTGAAGCTTATATCTCATAGATTTAAGAAGATATGACAAAAAAATACTTATTTCTGAAAATTCGGTTGTATGGGGAATATATGCTATAGTGGTCCGATACGGCCGATTTCGACAAATGTTTATTCGGATACCTAAATATACGCGCTCACCAATTTTTATCAAGATATCTCAGAAAATTGATGGACAAGTTTGCGTTCAAACAAACAGACGGACAGACGAACATGACTAAATCTACTCAGCTCGTCATACTGATCATTATCTATCTCTCAATCTTAATATACCATTTCATTTTCATATAACAACATACCAATTCGAAATTTTCGTAAAATTTTCTAGAATGTTTTCATTTTTTCACTACGGTACATATTCGCTTCTATTACAAAACTACGTACTAGCATCTGCATCTCATCTTTTTTATTCGAACACAAAGGATTGAAATCCATTACACCTTTTAATCTAACATCTCACTAGTCTCATTGTCTCATCGTAAATGCTACTCATGGCACAAGGTTTTAAATTTTTACAAAACATACTAAACAGCAACTTACATATATATTATGTATACGTTGATGAAATCTTGATAAGACCAACTCTTGTTTACCACAAAACCGCTATATAGAACACCATCAGCAGATTAACATGTGAGTATATAATCCAAAACAGAAAAAATAAGGATATGCTGGTTGTTAAAAAAAAACTGAAAACAACTACACAATGTATTGATTGAGATTGTAGTAAGAATTTGCTTTTGTATTTCAATGAGTATTCTAATAGTTAAGTTGAATGTGAATACAACAAGTATGATCATATGTACATAGCGTACGAGCATTTGTAAGTGATTTTATATCATGATAATGAACTTGAAACTCATGAATGTGAGCTCTTCATATACTACTTGAATCTTATTACACAAATGTTTACGATAATAATCTATTTAAAGACTTTCACTAAGGACTCTCGTTGTTCCTCAGTGCATGCAAATATCTTCTCTAGCGTTTTTATGCAATGCTGTACCTATGAATATAGTGGGCCAAGAAGAAAGAAGATGCTTTTGAAAAGATGTTACTAAGAAATTTGTGGTCATTTACAATGCTATAACTGCTACGACTGGCTAGTTCAGAGGTGCACAATGCCAGCAGTGTTTCCCATACAAAATTTTTTTGCATACTATGTGTAACAAGTAAAGAAAATTTGACAACAGAATTCCAGTAAGGGTTATTTACTGTTTGAAGTACAAGCGATCATCTATTTACTAGCTGCTCTGCGGAAACTTAAAGCTCCCTCACATAAAAGTTTTTCATATAGATGCGTTTAACGCCATCTCTTGCATGATGAGTAGATTACACGTTTTTTAATGGAGAACGGCAGATCGAGCGACACTGGCACCATCTGATATGAAAAAGTAGACAACTTTCAACTTGTGTTGCAAGCAAAGCATACCAAGAATAATTCGACATTGCTAGTGAAATTATATGCCCCAGTTGTTGGTACTTTTACAACATTTTTCACAGTTAAATAGGACACAAAATATGTAAGGAAGTTTTTTCTTGTATAGTATAGTGCTTCGCGAAATTTTATGTGTGGATAAGCAAGGAGAAATAAGCTTCAATTGCCAAATCTGAAGTTCCTTTTTATTTACAAACGCAACATCTTGCGTGATTGTGGTGATGTTGTTGGCATGCATAATATTTCATTAAACGCATTTATATGAAAAACTTTATTCTGACTCGGCCATAAGGGAAGATGCACACGAGGCGTAACTTCTTATACGCGTAATAGACGCTGCATATGAAATCTGTAGGCCTAGATGCCCAACACATATATTTGAATGGTGAGCTGCATACGAGGCGTCACTGCGTGCAATCTATAAAGCATGAAAGCTTCATGTTGCTAAGCGAACAGCAATGTTGATAGCTAGGAAGGGTCATTCCGTCCGTCCGTCCATCTGTCCGTAAATACGATAATTTGAGTAAATTTTGAGGTATCTTAATCAAATTTGGTATGTAAGTTCCTGGGCACTAATCTCAGATCGCTATTTAAAATGAACGAAATCGGGCACTTGGTAGGTGGGTTGAACTTATGACGTAGAATAGAAAATTAGTAAAATTTTGCACAATGGTCGTGGCACCCGCCACTTTTCAAAGACTTTACTTAAAAGTTTTGCAAGCTATAATTTGGCAGCTGAGCATGTAATGTTCGGTTACACCCGAACTTAGCCTTCCTTACTTGTTTTGTATACAATTCGTGTAATTAAATAAAAAAAATTATTTTAGCTTATAAATCTGCGTGAAGTGAACTTTTCCAAAAATAGAAATGTACTTTACACCAAAAAAGCTTAGTTATACGTTGTTGAAGCGATTAAATGGCCAAAAATTGTTTGAAATCAAAAATCGCTTTTTTTACTGGCGCGCAGTGGTGAAAAGTTGCCTTTCATAATTTATAAAGAAACGGGGATGAACACAACTTCTCCTAGCTATTTTACTTTTGTTTCGAGGACGAATATACGTGAAATTTTTTAGTTTTTTTTCAACAATTGTTTGCTTGCCGTAGCGATGCTTCCAAGTAACTTCGTGTACAGATTTTGAGGCTTAGAGGAGGCGTAGCTGCATGTCATATCCCGTACGCCTCTATGAAGCTGCGCCTCGCGTGAATCTCACCATAGTCGCTGCGCCCACAGGACATGTGTGTGATCTAAGCAGATTAAAAGAAAAAAATTTAGTAACTCTTCGCGAGCCTCGGGACCCCCACTTATAGAAAAAAGATGTAATCATTAGATTTTCTTAGACCTTTACTCTACTCAAAAGTTGAGCCTAAATTTTAAACCAATTAACGCGTTTGACAATACGCTTTTGAAATATATTGAAAATCTCTCTTTTATTTCAATCGGCTTTCGTTTTAAACTTGAGTCTAAAGTTTCAGTATTTCAATATTTTAAAATTAAACATAAAGTTGAAAACCAGAAGGGCGACCACACTAGTGTAGACTTCTCTGCCTTAAAATCAATACTCAGTTCGGCGAAATCATTTTTACGAAAAGGCCCATAGTTTAAATTTTAAGCCAAATCTGTTTTGGTTATAAATATATTTATGTACAGCTTCTCCAGTTTTAGTTCGGAATGTTGCAATTGATATTCAGAAAGTTTCATTGTAGTTCAGGATTTTCAATTGAAGTTCAGAAAATTACAGCTAGAGTTGAGAAAATTAAAATTGATGCTCAAATGAAAATTCTGAACTGCAAATTAAATTTTCTTAACTACAGTTGTAAATTTCTGAACTTCATTTGTAATTTTCTGTACTTAGATTTACATTTCTGAACTTTAATTTTGATTTCTGAAATTCAATTTTAATTTTCTGAACCTCAGTTGTAATTTTCTGAACTTAAAATGAAAATTCTGAACTTCGATTTTAACTTTCTGACCTTCAACTGCAACTTTCTGAACTACAGCTGAAAAAGGTTTTAAAAAAGTTTTAAAATTTCATCAAAATTAACCAAAACGACCGGGCCCTACTAACCTTGTAAATAAATAAATAAAATAAATGTAAGGCGCGATAATCTCCGAAGAGATCTAAGGCCGAGCTTCTCTTCCAATTTGCATCGTGCTCCTCCCTACAAATTGGCCGGACGGAACCTACATGTTTTATGCCGACTCCGAACGGCATCTGCAAGGCAGATGAGCTTTCACTGATAACTTTTCATGGCAGAAATACACCCGGAGCGCTTGCCAAACACTGCCGAGGGGCGACCCCGCTTCTAATTGAAAACCCTTATTTCTAAAATTTTTGATGTTGCTTTGCCCGGGGTGTGAAACCTGGGCATACGGTGTGGCAGGATGAGCACGCTATCATCACACCACGGTGGCCGCCCTAACCTTGTACTTTGCCGAAAATACGAGGCGGTTCTTGAACAAGTTAAAAGAAAAGTTCTTCAAAGATTTATAGACATTGGAATATGAGTACTGAAGTAAATCTAAAGATGTGCTCTATGAACTATATGCAGACTAAGACTTTTTTTGATTCTTTTCAATTCAGATATTTTTTTTTTTTGACTCACACTTTAATTCAGTTGCATGCGCTGGTAAATTTTTTTGGTTTCCTGTCACTAGAAAAAAAAAAAATAAAAGTGACACCAAAGTCATTTATCATATTTTTCCACATGGCTAACATTTATATACATTTGAAAACACTTAGTTGCTAAACGGGTGTGGGTAACTTCCAAAAAAAAAAAAAATACTTACAATATAAAAGTACCCTGAGAAGAAGTCAGTAGCTAGAGATCCAAGTTTCTGTTTAGAACTAGACCTAAAGTACCAAATAAATACTACTCCAATTGATAAGGGTGTTTATCTTGCTCAAAAATGTGTTTTGGTATTTCTTATTTAAGATGTATTTGATAAATAGATAACCTACGAAAAAACTCCTTCTAATAGCTTAAAGAAGCTTCAATTATAAGTATGCCTTCTTTCCCTACACCTAAAACCATTCCCACTAACTTTCCCACTGGTTTGGAACTATCGAAAAAGGGCGAAGATTCATACCAGAAGCAGTATATAGAATTTCTGTAACGTTGGAAGCAATGCGATGAAATAAACAAAAGAACTGAATCTTAACTGCAAATGTTTGCACTTGCTCGGAACTATTGAAATAGTGCCAATAAACCAACTAGTTATAAAGTGGTATGTACATTAGACTGGGTCGATTTATTAACCGATATCGCGCCATTGATTTTGCGATAGGATTTGGGCTCAAGAAAAAAAGTTCCACTACGCATACCCAAAAAAAAAATTTCCGAGCCTGCAAAAAAAATGACGAAAGGGTAAATTTTTCGACCAAAACGCTCACCAAAACCCAAAAAATATTTTTTTTCTTCAAAAAACTGTTATCGCCAACGTTTTTACAACGAAAGGGTAAATTTTTCGACCAAAGCACTCACCAAAACCCAAAAAATATTTTTTTTCTTCAACAGTTTACAACAGTTTTTTGAAGAAAAAAAAATATTTTTTTGTGTTTTGGGGAGTGTTTTGGTCGAAAAATTTACCCTTTCGTCATTTTTTTTGCAGGCTCGAAAATTATTTTTTTGGGTATGCGTAGTGGAACTTTTTTTCCTGAGCCCAAATCCTATCGAAAAATCGATGGCGCGATATCGGTTAACTTTCGTTCATACAAATCGACCCAAAGCCTGTATTACGTGTTACGATCCGTGATCGAAACTCGTTTTTTAAATCACAATAGCTCTGGAATGGTGGATCGGATTATAGGCATTTTGAACAAGCGACAGATAGTACTCATTAGATCCCTAACGTATTATAATTTTTAGAAAAAGTTTGACAGTTGCATAGTTATCGCTTGAGTGAAAATGGTTTTCAGTCACTGATCGTAACACGTAATACGGGCCCAGGTTAATGTACATATTCCAATGTACATAATGCATTGTGACAATTTCCAACACCTAGGACATGGGCATGTTAACTTCGCCAGTTGAAAGTATGTATAAGAGATAGAGGGCGAATTAGTAGTGGCTCCGAATGCATTAGAAGAGCACCAGTTTGAAGTAGAAATTTTCCCTTCAGGGTGCTTACAATTATGTGTACAATTAGCCTAAAGCTGTTACAGCAAAAACAATTCAAAGCTCCCAACACTGACAGAGTTGATATCTGTCATCGCATAACCATTTGGTGTGTATTTTGAGGGTAGATAAATTTATGTCATCAATCTAAATTAAAAAGTTCAAATATTTGATATTGTAATTAGTGTAAACGCGACGAAAAAACGATGACGTGCAGATAAAAAAAAATAAACATCTACATGGAAATGAGGTTGTAAAAAATGAATACAAAGGGTCATAGGGTTTTCACAAATTTGCTGATAGCTAAGTGGAGAGCGGCGAAAAAAAAGCATCGAGCGTAAAGTAGGTTTGGAACAGTGAATTGAGGCCACTGCGCATGCGCAAATGCAAGTTACATTTAAATGTGATTGCATATGAAAAAAAAAACAAAGGCCCAAGCCTCTATTTCAAGCGATATCATAAAAAATATATGTATAAATTTTTTATGAAAATATAATAACTTATATTAGTTGTTATAAATTTGTAAGTATGTACATAGATACCTTTATTGCTATGTGCTAAACATTTTGAGTTTTGAATAGTTTTTTTTTTAAGCTTTTAACTTTAACCCGATACAGATCAGCGCCCAATAGCATGTCATATTTTAATGGCCTTCGTTTCGTAAACTTGCCAAGCCTACTTGTCTTATGCAATGCGTTCTTACTGGCACTTACAACTTGCAATACAAAAACCTAGCAAAAAATGACATAAGCGGTTGGTAGAGCTAAGGAATATATGACGACAGCGATGCTTGCTATTATGAGAGATTAAGTACAGTAGGTACATCATACGCCTTATAATGCCATTTCAATATATTTAGTATCTTACCTAAATTAAAATACACCACTTATTCATATGCACCCTTCTTCTTCCTTAAGAGGTGGTGAATCAGCTGTTGTCATAGAAACATTGCTTTTGCCAAGTTTCGTTCAGACCGGTAGACTACGAAACCACACTCCTAAATAAATATGTAAGTGGATGGACTTCATTTCCCACTCTTGGACAAAGTTCGAGAAACAAGGATGCAATTCTTACCTTAAATTAACTTGAATCTATATTTTAAAACGAAAAAATTTAAGCTCGTTATAGCTTGTGACGGGTGGAGCAAGATATAGCAGCGAACAAGAAAATGGCAACGGCACTACTTTTTTTCAAACTGCGTCCTTTATATTCCCCTTTTTTTTTAGACTAGTCGACCCAACAGACGTTGCTCTGTCGTTGTATAGAGTTGAAGAAAAATTATTGAAATCGGTATAGCCGTTTTTCAGTTTTGAACGACCTAACGCACACAAATTCATTTATATATGGGGTATTCCATCCCATTTCAACCAATTTTGAACCCGACCCCTTCAGAATTGGCTGAAAGTTTTTCTTCTTTTTCTAGCTTACGAAAGAGGTTTTTCAGAAGTTTTTCAAATTTTTTCATCCAACTAAAAAAATGTTATGAATTTTTAAAAAACACCGCTTTTTGTTTTCAAAATGCTATAACTTTTTCAAAAATTGACCGTTTGGGATCTTTTTTTTTTATAAATTTGTTTTTAAATGTACTTTTCGGAAAAAAATTCAAAAAAATTTCGTTGAGCTGAGCTCACAGAGTATATTAACTTTGATTGGATAACGGTTGGTTGTACAGGTATAAAGGAATCGTGATAGATATAGACTTCTATATATCAAATTCATCAGTATCCGTCCGTCCATCTGTCCGTTAACGCGATAACTTGAGTAAATTTTGAGATATCTTGATGAAATTTGGTATGTAGGTTCCTGAGCACTCACCTCATATCGCTATTTAAAATGATAGAACTCGAACTATAACCACGCCTACTTTTTGGATATCGAAAATTTCGAAAAACCCAAAAAGTGAGATAGTTCATTACCAAAGACGGATAAAGCGATGAAACTTGGTAGGTGCGTTGACCTTATGACGCAAAATAGAAAGTTGGTAAAATTTTGGACAATGGGCGTGGCACTGCCCACTTTTAAAACAAGGTAATTTAAAAGTTTTGGAAGCTGTAATTTGGCAGTCGTTGAAGATATCATGATGAAATTTGGCAGGAATGTTACTCCTATTACTATATGTAAGCTTAATAAAAATTAGAAAAATCAGAGAACGATCACGCCAACTTTTAAAAAAATTTTTTTTTAAAGTCAAATTTTTACAAAAAATTTAATATCTTTACAGTCTTATATACTATATATACTTATGTCAAGATTTAAATCCAAAAATGATATGGTGCAACAAAATACAAAAATAAAAGAAAATTTCAAAATGGGCGTGGCTCCGCCCTTTTTCACTTAATTTGTCTAGGATACTTTTAATGCCATAAATCGAACAAAAATTTACCACTCCTTGTGAAATTTGGTAGGAGTTTAGTTTCTAGGACGATAACTTATTTCTGTGAAAAAGGGCGAAATCGGTTGAGGCCACGCCCAATTTTTATACACAGTCGGCCGTCTGTCCTTCCGCTCGGCCATTAACACGATAAATTGAGCAAATCGTTATATCTTTACTAAACTCAGTTCACGTACTTATCTAAACTTACTTTGTGTTGGTATAAAAAATGACCGAAATCCGACTATGACCACGCCAACTTTTTCGATATCGAAAATTATGAAAAATGAAAAAAATGCCATAATTCTATACCAAATACGAAAAAAGGGATGAAACATGGTAATTTGATTGGTTCATTGACGTAAAATATAAATTTAGAAAAAAACTTAGTAAAATGTGTGACATTGTGTGACACCTACCATATTAAGTAAAAGAAAATGAAAATGTTCTGCAGGGTCGCCCTGGTCCACATTTTGGTCGATATCTGGAAAACGCCTTCACATATACAACTACCACCACTCCCTTTTAAAACCCCCATTAATACCTTTAACTTGATACCCATATCATACAAACACGTTCTAGAGTCACCCCTGGTCCACCTTTATGGCGATATGTCGAAAAGGCGTCCACCTTTAGAACTAAGGCCCACTCCCTTTTAAAAATACTCATTAACACCTTTCTTTTGATACCCATATCGTAAAAACAAATTCTAGAGTCACCCCTGGTCCATCTTTATGGCGATATCTCGAAAAGACGTCCACCTATAAAACTAAGGCCCACTGCCTTTTAAAAAGACTCATTAACGCCTTTCATTTGATACCCATATCCTACAAACAAAGTGTAGATATCTCGAAAAGGCGACCACCTATACAACTACCACCACTCCCTGTTGAAAACTCCATTAATACCTTTAATTTGATACCCATATCGTACAAACACGTTCTAGAGTCACCCCTGGTCCACCTTTATGGCGATATCTCGAAAAGGCGTCCACCTATAAAACTAAGGCCCACCTGCTTTTAAAATACTCATTAACACCTTTCGTTTGACACCCATATTGTAAAAAGGCATTCTAGAGTCACCCCTGGTCCACCTTTATGGCGATATCTCGAAAAGGCGTCCACCTATAAAACTAAGGCCCACTCCCCTTTAAAAAGATTCATTAACGCCTTTCATTTGATACCTATATCGTAAACACAAATTCTAGATTCACCCCTGGTCCACCTTTATGGCGATATCTCGAAAAGGCGTCCACCTATAGAACTAAGCTCCACGCCCATTCAAAATACTCATTAACACCTTTCGTTTGATACCCATATTGTACAAACGCATTCTAGAGTCACCCCTGGTCCATCTTTATGGCGATATCTCGAAAAGGCGTCCACCTATAAAACTAAGGCCCACTGCCTTTTAAAAAGACTCATTAACGCCTTTCATTTGATACCCATATCCTACAAACAAAGTGTAGATATCTCGAAAAGGCGACCACCTATACAACTACCACCACTCCCTGTTGAAACCCCATTAATACCTTTAATTTGATACCCATATCGTACAAACAAATTCTAGGGTCACCCCTGATCCACCTTTATGGCGATATCTGGAAAAGGAGTCCACCTATAGAAATAAGCACACGCCCTTTTAAAATACTCATTAACACCTTTCATTTGATACCCATATCGTACAAACAAATTCTAGAGTCAGCCCTGATCCACCTTTATGGCGATATCCCTAAATGGCGTCCACCTCTAGAACTATGGCCCACTCCCTTATGAAATACTCTTTAATACCTTTCATTTGATACACATGTCATAAAAACACATTCCAGGGTTACCCTAAGTTCATTTTACTACATGGTGATTTTCCCTTATTTTGTCTCCATAGCTGTCAGCTGAATATGTAATGTTCGGTTACACCCGAACTTAGCCTTCGTTACTTGTTGAAAATGTTTTCTTCTTTTTTTTTTTTGTACGCGGGATTCCCGAAGGTTTTTGAAAGTTTTATGTACGTTGATAAATAATTAAAGCTATAATTAATTCAGATCGAGTTAAGTTGGTTATAAGACCGTAATTATATTTGAAATAAGCCTTATATAATTGACAATTTTTTGGTTGGTTTATCTGAATGCATTAACTTATGTATGTATGTGTGTTCGTTTTCGCCAGCTCCACCATCGCATGCAATAAACGCGCGCTACTTTAGCTTGTAAATTGATATAGAAAATATTTCGTTTGTTCAAATTCAACTTCAACATCAACACTTTTGGCATTGGAATATTGAATAAATTAACGCTTTTTGACATGCCATGTACTGCTGAAATTTGATGATAGAAATTGGCACTGAAAGTGCTGGCCACACGCTCGTATGTATTACTTCAACGCTGAGCTTATCGCTGACATTGGCACGCAAGTTGGGCGAAATATTTTGAGATGTTTATAGTTTTTTGTATTTAATTACACATGAATATATTGACTATAAAATGTGCTTTTGTGGTGTACTAACAGTCATGGGTTCAAATCCTGTGGTAGTTAATTAAAAAAAAAATTTGAAAACTGTATCACCCACTGCATTGCTCTTCAAGCCCTATGAGTGTGTTTATATTATTTATTTATTTATTATTAATTTTTCCACTTCATCTACTAACAAACTCAATTTCAATATTTGCAGATAATCTTTGTAACAGTCAAAACGGAAATGGAGAAATTAAGCTCAAGCTCAAATAACATGAAGATGGAGAAAGTTCACGTCAAGCAACATTTGAATGCCAGCATAACAAAGTTGCATGCCACACGACACATTTTAATATGATATATGCAAAATCGAAAATATGAATTGTTATTGTACAGGTATTGCAAAATGAAGACAATATGAATGTTTCGAAGTTGAATTAAGTTATTTTTTGTTTTTAAACGGTTTTATTTAGGTTGACTTGACAGGCAGGCCGCACGGCCGCATGCACGGCCGTTCTGAACGAATTTTGTAATTGAAATCTAAGTAACTTCCCGATAAGCTACAAGCTTGGAACTTAGAATATAGTTCAGAACCCGATAAAAATGCAATAATAAGAAAAAAATTGCCGCTAGGCGGCGCAAGGATAGAGATATTCACAAAAATCGTATTTGTGGTCCGATTTGGTTCATATTTGAAACACATAATACATACAGAATCGAAAGCGACCTATAAAAAAATCAGGCCGCACGGCCGCATGCACGGCCGTTCTGAACGAATTTTGTAATTGAAATTTAAGTAACTTCCCGATAAGCTACAAGCTCGGAACTTGGAATATAGTTCAGAACCCGATAAAAATGCAATAATAAGAAAAAAATTGCCGCTAATTGGCGCAAGGATCGAGATATTCACAAAAATCGTATTTGTGGTCCGATTTGGCTCATATTTGGAACAAATATTACACACAGTCCGGTAGAAATGACATCAAAATATCTTGGAGTTGGAGGAGGGACAAGCATACGTGGCGCAGAGTTGAGTAAAGTCTTTGGAAGGATTATGTATTGAGGAATTAGATTGAAACAAATTCTCAGGAAAGTCCTTGTAGTAATGAGTCACTAAATAAACTAAATAGATTGAGAAATAATAGGCAATTAAATAAAGACTAAAAACTTGAAAATAAAATTAAAAAAAAATGTTTTTAAGTTAAACGGTTTTATTGAAAACAATACTTACATGAAGCAATAATAATACTAAAAGCTAGAAAATAATTAGGCAGGTCCTAGGTACTAGTCATCACACTCCTCATCAATCGAGGTAGTTAGTTGATCAGACAATTAAATAAAAGCATTGGACGCGTAAATTTCTATTGAGAGTCATATATAAGACCAACTGAACCTTAATAAGGGTATACTACGCCTTATATTTTTAGAAATTTCACGCGCCTAACGCTTTTATTTAATTGTGTGATCAACGCCCTAGTTATATCGAGACCCTCCACCCTCATTATCAACACTATTATGCAATGTACAGAATTAACTCGGCTGTTTGGTGGTAGTGTGCTCCGCCTACTACACGGAGATCCTGGGTTCACGCCCCTGGCAAAGCAACACCAACATTTTAGAAACAAGGTTTTTCAATTACAACACATTTTTTTTTAAGCAGGGTCGCCCTTCGGCAATGTTTGGCAAGCCTCCGAGTGAAAACTCATCTGCCTTGCAGATGCCGTTCGGAGTTGGCATAAAACGAGTAGGTCCCCTCCCGCCAATTTGGAGGAAAAATTAAAAAGGCGCAATGCGCAAACTGGAAGAGAATCTCGGCCTAAAATCTCTTCGGGGGTTATCGCGCCTTACATTTGTTAGACGACTAAATAATCTCGTGCGGTATTCCGCCGTTTAATGTTGCTTTAGTATTTTGTTGGCGGATGTTCATATTCGAACTTCGTTGTAGTTAGCCCGCGAAAGAGATATAACCTCATCAGATATTTGCATACCGGTTTGTCTTCAATTAGGAAAAGTGTTCTCTATACTACTTGAGCTCTGTGCGTCAGTTAGCAGGTCAACAATTACGTTTGTCCGTCTTTTGTTCGTTCGCTGCATTCTAGTAAAATTCAATATTCTAACAAGCCAGCAGCTGATGCTATTCGCACTCACACCGTACGACGTCACACCAATTTTTTCGAACTTGGCGGCCTTTCTTTATCTTGCCACGACTATACAGCAAGAGAGGAAGAAAAGTGCCTTCACTGCTGAAGGTCGAAGATTGATCTCAGTGAGAACGTTTGAGAGTCAAATAGAGAAATTTTAATTCGTTTATTTCGCGAGCAGCTTCCCAATGCCAAACTGTTAATGTATGCCTCCGTTAACCCATTTTCTCCCGATACTAGGTTCCGTGAAGGAAATCGCATGAAATTTTGTGTGGTTGCTATTATAGGACTACTGAACGCTATTACAAGTTTTCAGGCTGATAGGTCTCCTGGATGCGACAGGAGAGACTGTTGCGAAAACGCAACGTTGGGAGAAACGCTGTAAATTGTGATGTACTCAAATAATCAAATAAATTCCGAAGTCTAGTCAATAATGATTTTGAAAATGTTTTTAGTTGAAGTAGTTTATTTAATAAATTTAAAAGTATTTTTATTTTGTAATAATTAACCTTATTATAATTAACATATCTTTTTCTTTCTGTCCAATTTTGTATGATATTCATCACAACATTTTGGGTGTAACCTCAAATTGCATTTTTTATATTCATAAACAGTTTGCAAATGGCACATGGCACATCTTTTACGTTTGTTGCCTGAAGGGTTCCATACTACATAATCACGGACGTTAGTTCGAGGAAGATGAAGTGGTCTCTCTGCTTCTTCTATGTCTGATGGATCACTACTTTCTCGATAAAATTATTCTTCGCAATATAAAAGCAGAGATAATGCTATTTCCGTTTTAAAAGTAATTTGAGACATAGGACGAGTTCCTTCTGATTTACTAACCAAGCAATGAATTTTCCATGCATTAACAGTTGTAATGTTCACTGAATTGTCCATGGGGCCACCACCATTTTTTTCCACGAATGCCAACACGGTAGTTAGCTACTGTATTGTCATGGAGATCTACTCCTCCCATATGTTGATTATAGTCATTATAAGTCCATGTTTTTTAACAATAACCTTTTTTCCTCAGTTTTAGACCAACTGTGTGATTCTGTTACAGGTTCAACAGTTCTGAAGTTAGAGATTACTGTTACTTCAGCATTATCTTGCCATCGAGCTACAAATAAACTTGTTATTTATTTCGGAACAGTAGTCAAATTCATGTTTCTTGAGGTTTCTGCCAGTTTTGAGCATTTTTTCAGCACCTCTAACACGATTTGCTCTGATAGTTTCAGTCGCTCTAAAACTTTTTCGTTCAATAAGCAAAACAAATGCTATGACGAAAAGAAATTATCAAAATAAATAGCATGATGATCTGGATTTGTAACATTTTCCAGCAGTGATAGCAAGACAGATGCTCCTACACCTACTTCCTTGTCATATGGTACCATTCGAAATTAAATTCAATACGTTTGCTTTTCTTCCATTTGGGTGTACCGAAATCTTTTTCTGCAGTATGCGTGATGTTTTTTCGAGAACAAGATGGTCCATCTTCAGGTGTTTCAGATAAATATGGTGGCGGTGACCCAAAATCTTCAACATCTGATTGAACCTCGACTTCTAGCTCTCCACATACATCCGTCATAGCTGGTACATCTGTTAGCAACTCATTATCAGAATTAAGTTCTTCATCACTCACTGTATCAACATCTGCTGGTGGAATGTAAGCAACAGAAGTTATTTTTTTCGAAACAACTTTATCAATTTTCCTTCGTTTAGCAGCAACCGATGTTTCTGCACCTTCATCCTCACTGATGTATTAGTATAGGATTCAATTTGCCCAATTGTTAAAAAACGCTGACGATTCATTGTTTTCTAATAAATATATAAAAAAGCTAACCAACACACAAGCAAACAAAACTAAATACCCACAATATTTACCAAAGACGACGAAAAGTTGTCCGAAGTGTCTTTCCTTAAATTTTCCTTTGCACAGTAGGCTAATGTTATATCAAACTAATATAAACATCAATTTTGCGCCAAATAAAATGTCATAAAAAGCTAAATGTCAAATGCATCGTTTTAGCCAGCGTTGCGTTTTCGCAACACCTACTTTTAACAGCTGATTTTAAATAGAAAACAAAGGCTGAATAGGCAAAAATTTGACAAACATATAAATTTCAAGTTTTCTTGTATACAAACTTGAAACAAAACTAGATTTTTATTTTTTCTTTTTACTCAGCCAACAACATAAAAAAATCATTATTTTTAAGACATTTTTCAAACATGTGGTAAAGCGATACAAGACCAAGGTAATACAAATTTAAGCCATAACTGTAAAGATCAAAGTCCAAATTTTATTGTAAAGTCGAAAAACTAACAAACACTTTTTATTTCATAAGAGTTTTAAAGTCTCGAAGCTGCCGTTGCGAAAACGCAACAGCGGTAGAAAATGGGTTAACTTCTTAGCTGAAGAGAAATGTTTGCCTGCTAATGTTGGCCGATCCCGTGATTTTTGAGAAGCGACATAATCTGAATTTTTGAGCTCTCAGATAGAGCAGTTTTTAGCTGTGACTGTAACTTAATCAGAACAAACACCACGACAAGTGGAATTAATTCTTAATTTATGACTGCTGATGCAATAACCAGATTGAAAAACAATAAGGACGCGCACGCTGATGGATTGCCTGCAGAGCTATTCAAATACGGCGGCGAGGAGTTGGTAAGACACATGCATAAGTTTCTTCGCAAAATATGGTCGCACGAGTGTATGCCCGACCATTGGAATCTAAGTGTTCTTTGCCCAGCCCACAAGAAAGGGGATACTTCAAAATGCGCCCACTATCTCGGAGTCAGACTTCTTATTATGGCATTTGAGGTCCGGTCAAGGGTATTCTGCGGAAGATTGAAGCCCACCGTGAAACGGCTGATTGGACCTTATCAGTGCTGCTTCAGACCTGGTAAATCTACCATAGACCAGATTTTCACAATGCACCAAAACTTGTAAAAAAAACCCGCGAAAAAGAATCGACACACATCACTTCTCCGTCGATTTTAAAGCCACCTTCGACAGCACGAAAAGGTGTTGCCTATATGTGTCTGCACTAGGTTTCCCCGCAAAACTTATACGGCTGTGCAAAATGGCGTTGACCAACACCATCAGCTTAGTCAGAATTGGGAAGGTCCTCTCCATGCTTTTCGATACTAAACCAGGTTTCAGACAGGTTGACCTCCTATCGTGCGATTTTTTTAATTTTATTCTGGAGAAAATTATACTAGCCGCAGACCTTAACCGCTCTGGAACACTATTCTATAAAAGGGTGCAATTACTGGCATATGCTGATGACATTGATATCATCGGCCTAAACACCCGCGCTGTTAGTTCTGCTTACTCCAAACTGGAAAAAGAAGCGGTAAAGATGGGCTTGACGGTGAATGAGGACAAAACGAGGTACCTGCTGTCATCGAGCAAGGAGTAAGCGCACATGTGCCTTGGCAGTCACGCTACTGTTGGCAGCCATAATTTCGAAATAGTAAAAGACTTCGTTTATTTGGGAACCAGCATCAGCGTCAGCACTGAAATCCAGCGAAGAATCAATCTTGCCAATAAATGAAGTTTAGAAATAGCATTTCCAGCGACGATCAAGAGATTGCAAACTTCTTCGCTCAATTCTTTCACTCTAATTACTTGCTGTGGTTGATTCATCACCTACAAATTATCCGTATGAGCTCCATTCTAGTAACTCAATATATGCCCCACATTTGCTGCCTGAAGATGTTCTACTACATCTAAACACCCTAAAAGAATCCTTCAAATACGGTTCCGATTTGATCCATCCCAACATGTTTTCTTAAAAAATGTGCGGAATACATTTACCAGCCCCTTACTGATCTGTTTAACCTCTCTTTAAAAAAATGGCATTTTCCCGACGGCTTGGAAGGAATCTTTTCTTATCCCACTCCATAAAAAAGGAAGCAAGTCGTCTATTGAAAACTATCGTTGAACAGCAAAGCTCTCCGCTATACTTAAGCTTTTCGAAGCAATTGCTACTAATCACCTTACATTTTCGATTTCTAAATTGATAGATAGTTCTCAGCATGGCTTTTGTAGAGCCAAATCAACCACAACCAATTTGCTTAAATTTACAACTCATGTCTTCAATGGGTTTAGAAACAATCATCATACCGACGTTATATACACTGATTTCAGCAAAGCATTCCACAAAGTACGCCACTCATTACTTGTTTATAAACTCGAACTGCTTGGTTTTCAACCTGGCCTAACTCGCTGGATCTCCTCCTATCTTTGCGGTAGAACTCAAAGAGTAATTTTTAAAAACATTTGTTCGAATGTCATCGATGTTCCCTCCGGTGTGCCTCAGGTCAGCCATCTCGGTCCTATTCTGTTTTTGATCTTTATAAACGATGTTTCCACAACTATAAAATATTCTAAAATTTTAATGTATGCCGACGACGTAAAACTTTTTAAGTCATACGCGTCGGTTGAAGAACGTTCTGTACTCCAAGCGGATTTAAATAGTTTAGTTACTTGGTGTAATGCGAATTTTATGCCTCTCAACATAGAAAAATGTAAATCCATGTGTTTTTCACGTGGGAACATACATCCAGCTTCCTAAACAATTAATGGCCAAACTCTGGAAAGCGTTGATGTTTTTGTCGACTTGGGAGTTAAAATGAATTGAAAACTTAGTTTCAACCCTCATATTAATGCCACAGTCAATAAAGCGAGAGGAGTTTTAGCATTTGTGAAAAGATGGGCAAAGGAGTTTAGTGATCCTTACGTTACAAAAACCCTTTTTACATCATTGGTGAGGCCGATATTAGAATATGGATCGATAATTTGGAATTCGCGTTATCACGTTCATGTGGATAGACTAGAATCAATTCAAAAACAGTTTTTACTTTTCGCCTTTAGAAATCTTCAATGGGACTCTCCGTATAATCTTCCTCCTTACACTAATCGATTAAAACTAATAAATCTTCCTACCCTTGCAAGTCGTAGAGAAATATTAGGTGTACTATTTATGGCTAGACTTTTAAATGGATCAATATAAAGCCGATTTCTATTGAACGAAGTAAACTTGAATGTTCCATGCCGAGTTTCAAGGCATTATAAACCTATAATTCTTAAACAATGCAGAAGCAATTTCCAACTACACGAACCTTTTCTATGTTTGTGTGAAGATTATAACTCTCACTGGAGAATAATTGATGTCTCGGACTCGCTCTTTGCCCTAAAAAAGACGGTTTTATCTTCTCTTAATAATTAAAAAATAATGTTTATACTTTTAGTCTATTGTATTTTGTGAATCTATATTTCTCAGCTGATGAGTTTCTCTGTAGCTGAGCGGTTTAGGATCTCGGCGCTTAAGAAGCCACTGCCTCTCAAAGACTCGGTAGCAAAAAAATTATAAATAAAACATAAATAAGTATTACGGTACAAAAAAAAAAAAAAAAATACAAAAAAAAAAAAAAGTATGTATGAATTAAAAAAAAAAAAACAGGATTAGCCTGGTTTCATCGGACCACTTGAGCGCAGTGCGCTGCCACAACGTCGGAGAAAAAAAAAAATGCTACTTTGGACTAGGTACGAAATTAAAAAGTAAAGTCCTCTCTCGGCAAACGAAAATCATACTGTACAAGTCACTTATTTTACCCGTCTTGCTATATGGTGCAGAAGCATGGACCATGACAACAACATAGAAGAAACGTTAATGTCATAATTTATAAATACAAATATATACATATGTATGTAATTTTATTATATACAATCGAAAGTCGACCCAAATAACTATTTCCTACATAGCGTAGGAGAAACTTATGAAACAAATAAAAAATTATGAATAAAAAATGCAAACAATTTAGAAAACAAATTTCACCACTAATGAGCAACAAATTCTATTCAGATGTCAACAAGCAAGCAATGGACAATTCTTGAAAATTTCATATAATATTATTATATAAAAGATGCATAATAATGCGGGATAGTTATGTATGCCTGTATGTATGAGGGTGCAATATATTATTTTATAACAGAAGCACCCAAAAAATAATGGATGTATTCAAGAGATATTGAAAGCAAGGAAAATGAATTTATTCAACCAAAATGACAACAATACCAGATTATTATATTAATGCGTTTGTGCATGTTGTCCTTACACTCCGATTTCAGCTGCTACTGCATTAATGCATAAAAAATATTTATATATAAAGGGATAAGAAGACACTTGGACAGGTAAAATAATAACATTTTTCTTTAGCTAATACTTTCGCTTTTTCTTTTCTATGTACATAAATATATAAAATATTTTCCTTTCTTATTTTATTATTTATTTTATAGTATAACCATAACAAGGACACGCATGTGTGGTCCTTAGTTGCCGAAATTTCGATAAGCGCAAGAGAAATTGAAATAAGAAAATCTATAAAAGAGTATGACATCAAATAAGTAGCAGGATGTAGTCATGCGAACTATGTCAACACAAACATATATAATAAGAAACATTTTTGTATTACAATGCACACATTGTAGACACCGAAGCAATATGTATAAGCCAAGTTAATAGAACTTACCAAAGACCTTTCTAACTATGTCAGCCAAACAAACAACTACATTTACGATTATTGAGTTAAAATATGAATATCATAATAAGAATCAGTAAGAGTAACCATTCGTAGGAAGCAATCAGTTGTTAAGCTAATGATGACACACATTACTGAGGAAAATATTTTTAAAAGGATAAAGAAAATGGTAGTAAAAAAACAAAAAACAAAGAGAAAGTAAGTAATACAATTTTGTGTATTTTTGTAAGTGGAGCGCTTGAGAAGGCATTAAGACACACAAATATCCCAAATACATAGATTACTTTCTTAAGATGCTGCTGCTACTTTACCTATGGGAACACCTGCTAAATATCCTTCGTAATAACTTTTCAATCTGACAAACCTATAATAACCAACTTCTTAACGGATGTATATTGGCATTCAATGGGTTGATAAGCGCAATACAAAGCTTTATAGCTTCAGAGCTTTCGCCACCTAATTGTCATCCTCACTACGCAAAGGGAATCCTGTTGAAATATGAATGTATCATGCATATATGGAGCAGTCAAGGCTCTGACGACCGCATGTTCGTCATGGAACTAGGGGGTGGGGAGCGGGATAGCGTAAAGGGTTGAATGTGGTCTTATTAATTACTCCCGCGATGGTCGGTCTAGTACCTTAATGATACAAAGGACAATCGGCATTGATAATACTCCCCAAAACCTTCGAAAAATCTTAGCTGTACCATACCAAGGTTATCTTGCTGAAAACGTAAGAAAAGCTCTAGAAAATCTCACAGCTGTCATACCCTTTAATTATTAGTAGATTTACGCCAGATCCCCATTTCCGCAAACGTGGTGTGATGGTAGCGTGCACCGCCTACCACACCGTATGCCCTGGGTTCACACCCCGGGCAAAGCAACATCAAAATTTTAGAAATAAGGTTTTCAATTAGAAGAAAATTTTTCTAAGCGGGATCGCCCCTCGGCGGTGTTTGGCAAACGCTCCGGGTGTATTTCTGCCATGAAAAGCACTGAGTGAAAACTCATCTGCCCTGCAGATGCCGTTCGGAGTCGGCATAAAACATGTAGGTCCCGTCCGGCCAATTTGTAGGGAAAATCAAGAGGAGCTCGACGCAAATTGGAAGAGAAGCTCGGCCTTAGATCTCTTCGGAGGTTATCGCGCCTTACAATTATTTTTATTATTTTATGTTGTAAAATAGAAGAAGCAAATAGAGATATTTTGTAACAAAGCGTTACAATAGACACTTTCTCTGTAACTTCACCTGTGCCTTGAAATATATACCGCGATATAATTTGAAGAAGAGAACAACTGATATATGGGAAACGTTTTACAGCGGGGCAAAAACAACAAAGCACACCGCTGCTGGCCACCAACCTCACATGCCCGTGGCGAATCCTATTTCATTAGCAGCTGAGGCTATGGCGACCCCATCTCCTAATGAATCTAGGGTATGGCGTAGAAGGTTCATGTGCTCATACCAAATCGTTCCCGAGATCGTCGGGCTAGTACCTTTATGGTGCTTGTTACCGGAACGTAAAGGATATGCATGCGGCAATGGATCAACCACATCGATAACACTCCCCAAGACCTGCGGGGAGTGTCCTTATCGCTTCAACAACAACAACAACCAAACTCCAAAATTCTCTAAGCTACCAAAATCAAACAGTTAATTTCTCAAATAGATTATAATGAAGTATAGAAAAAAATTGATTTGCAGCTACCGTAGACTACCTCTGAAAGATCCGCCAATGCGACAAGGCAAAGCAGCAAGATCTGTACCCCGCTACTAGTGCGCGTCATTGCAGCTACTGTCGCCCAGCTAATAGTTCCCGTTAGAACTAAACTCGGGCACAACCCGCTTTCACCTACTTCGTCCGTCGCATACTGCTAAACCAGGCCATAACCGCTTATCGCCCCTCACTTTCTCGCTATGGAAAGCTGGTGGCCTCGTAAAATCTCACGACGAGTGTGTGTGTGCCTATTCGTACTTAGCACATCAATTACTGTTTTTTTCGATGAGGGTTTAGCAACTTTATTTGACCCTCGATTTACTTAGTGTTATCTCAGCCTAAAAAAACTATCCCCATATATTAAATAAACGAACACGGGTCATACTTGTGTCACAATTTCCAAATGCATATGGTTAAAATCGGTCTGGGTTTAAATTCTAATTGGAATGGGTACCTAGCGCAACATCATTGCAGCAACATGTTACGTACTCTTGAAAATGCTGTTAGGGAAGATTCACATTAAAATCGCCTGAGAAAAAATTTATATCTTAAAATTAATATATATATAGCAGCAATATTAGAAATGTCGAAGTATTAAAAATCATTACACCTACACTAAGTAGACCTGTATTTAGGTTTGGCTCAGCCTCTGGACAAGTCTGGCCTCTATTGCACTTGTTCGATGAAACTTCGTAGATCCCTATTTTCTTCTATTTAGGACTACGAAAATAGAGTAATATGCTTTATTTTTTTGCAGTATTATTATAGGACAACCAACAACAGTTCATATTCCACGCTTTTTACATCAAAAAGCATACAAAAAGGTATGGAACTCAACCGGAAACTATGTAGATCATCATCAGGAAAAAAGCATAGCTCTAGAAATTTTGTTTTTATGCTGTATCACTTACATCAGATTCTAACTGATAAAAGGGAAAGTAGGTTGAACAATGTTCTATTCCACGCACAATTTTTAAGAGTTGAAAGCACATTCTCATGACACCTGCGAGGAAAGCCCTATTTGTCCTATTACATTTATCTAAGCATACATATAGACGCTGTTCACATACGAAAATTCGATCTTGGTAGCATATTGCTCTTTCTCTTGATTCTTAGGCGAGAGGGCAAAGAGGAATGGGTACGAGTATAGCCAATTCAGCGATGACTATCGAGTTTTCCTTACAGGTCTCCTTTCATCATCGCTGCCTCGCTTACCTACCGTCACAAAAGCAATTTTTTGAATAAGTATTCATGTGTGAACAGCAGTATCACGAAATGTAACAATATATATGTAATGCATTTGCTTTGCTTCTCAAAAGCTTCATATAATTCTCATCCCGTTCATGTGATTAAATTATGCTTGTTACGCAATTACATGAATTGTGAGGTCATTTTGCCGTGTTACGGCTACATAGGCGTTAATCCCTGCTATTCCCACACAACACGCAGCAAAAAATCATAATAATCAACAGATATACAGGCCAAGAGTCATGTCAACAAATTGTTGCAGGTTTTTCAAAACTAAGTTTTTATATTTCAGCTTTTTGAACATGTCAGAAAATGTCACTACAAGCGCTATGCAGTAATTTGGAAAAGTTGAATAATCAACTGTAAAGCTTAAGTAGGCAACAAAAAGCGATTGATGTGGAAACAATTTGAGTTTGTTATAATTATAGCACAAATGTATGTACATATGAAATGTTGATATATCCAGGGGTATGTGCAAATGATTATTTAAATTTTGAGCATTTATCGTGATGATGGATTACATTTTTGACTTTTGGGGCAACAAGCCAGTGGTAAATACTATGTGGGTAATTTACAGTAGCGAACACGATAATAGCAATGTTTATCAAATTTCATCAATCAAATTCTTTTTATTATATCCGATAATTTGAGAAAAAACTTCTAAAAATTTTGTAAATGAAAATAGGCAAACCAATATGAAAAACGTTTTCGAAAAAAGTTCAAAAGTTCGAACATTTAATTTAGAGTTTTCTGAATGTTTTTGGGTATGCAATTTTGTAGCCCATATAATTTTAGAAAACCGAAGTAAAAGTTGTAGGTTTCTCAAAATTTGCATAGATTTCGGCCTTTTTGAGAAGAGCTTCGTCGGTTTCTTATCGGTAACAATTATCTCCGAGAAGTTATTGTTTTATTATCGGTATATTATTGATAGCAAATTATTATCATCGAGTTTTCGATTTCTTATCAGCTTGCTATCGATTTGTTATCACATTGTAATCGTCTTCTGGTTGATTCTTTTTCTGCTTGTTTTCCAAGGATTACAAATCTGTCATCGATTTTATATTGAAATTTTTTGGGTTCTGCTTCTTAACAAACCTAAAAGTTCCGGCTACCAAATCGATAACATGAGGATAAAAAATTGGTAATACGCGATAAGAAATCGGTAACTTTTCGATAGCAAATCTATGTATGTTTGATACCGAAATCGATAACAGACCGAAAAAAAATTGGAAATACCTCGATAAAAAATCTATAAGTTTCCGGAAACAAATATATATGCTTTTGGTAATATATCGAAAACCTTTCGACAAAAAATTGATAATATTTCGCCAAAAATTCAGTAAGAACACGCTCACATTCCGATAAAATATTGATAGCATATCGATAATTTTTCGATGATAAATACAAAACCGTTCGATAACAAACGGATAACTCGTCGATCAAAGCTCAATTTAATTTAATTTATAATTTATTTACAAATTTGGGAAAAATTTAAATTTAATTTAATTTATTTTCCTTTTTATTATATTATATTATATTTATTTAATTTTTTTTGTTTTACTTTATTTTATTTTATTTTTTTTATTTTATTTTATTATAATTTATGTTAGTTTATTTGATTTTAATTTAATTTAATTTTATTTTATTTACTTTTATTTTATAATTTAATTTAAATTTATTTTATTTTATTCTATTTTATTTTATTTTATTTTACTTTATTTTATTTTTTTAAATCTGAAAGCCTTACGTACTTTCCTTTGTAAACATTTAAGAGTGTCAGTAATAAAAATGAAGCATTTGGTATTGCTTTTATTTTCTATTGTATTCTTTGCTATTATCAAACGCTCCTTATATCCAACAAAGCAGCAAAATCTAAATATCCCTGCGTGCTTTTGCATGCATAAAAATTGTGTATATGCTCATAGACTTTAATTAAGTGGTAATTTACGTGTTTGCCTTGAGTTTCTGTGTGATTTTGCTCGTATCAACTCTACCACGTAGCTTGTTCTTATATCACGCCATGGTGTAGTGTCAAAATTTACGCCTACACATTCTGCTATACTGCATACGGAATACCAACACCACACACCAGGCCTACGCTTACACATTCTCTCGTCCTCAAATACAATATAACAATATCTATGTGTACGACTTACAAAGACCAAGCAAAGAAGTTTACACATCAAAAAGAAGAATTTAAGGGTTGACATGTAATAAAATATTACCACTGCTATTTCCGTGTTCGCTGCTGTATGCAACATTGTCATGAAGATTGTATGAAATCATTTACAGCTTGTTGTTGGTCTCACGCTTAATTTATTTAGTTTAAACTTACAACGCTTCCGCCATTGTGCTGTCATTATTTGTCAAATCAGTCAGTTAGCGATTTGATACTTGACGTCAATTGAATATACACACAAATTCATTTAGCCTAATCTAGCGGCCGCCTCGATTTGGTGGTAGCGTGCTCCACTTACCACACCGAAGATTATGGGTTGACGTCCCCGGACAAAGCAGCATCAAAGTTTATGAAACAATTATAAGAAATTTTTTTTTAGTGGCGTCGCCGCTCGGCTGTTATTTGCAAACACTTCGAGTGTATTGTAACGCCAGAAAATTCTACCAAAAATCTAGCGGATGACGGAATTTTCAAGACCAGATTTCTGCAGGAACAGTAATGGCGACTTGAGTATATGACGTACAGAGAGTGCTTAAGTTGTGAAGGTAATACCCCGATTACCCCATTCGCCGACGATGGAAAGCACGCTCCGGCACCCGAGTATAACGAAGTGAAAATAGCAATATGCTGTCTAAGAAATCACAAGGCGACAGGTTATGACGGAATACCCGCAGAACTTCTATGCAAAATATGGTCGGACGAGCTCATGCCTTCAGATTTGAACTTGAATGTACTCTGCGTAATCCACAATAAAGGCGATCCCGCAAACCACGCACATAGTCAACAATGCGATTGGACCCTATCAGTGTGGTTTCAAATCTGGTAAAACTACAGTCGTCCAGATCTTCACGATGGCCAGATCCTGCAGAATACTTACGATAAGAGGGTCGACATTTAACAGAAAAGAATCTGCTTGTATGTTGCTATGTCTGAATTCAAGTTATCTGCAAAGTTAATAAGACTCTGCCAAATGACGTTGAGCTACAACACCAGCTCCGTAAGGATTGGGAAGGACTTAAACGCGTCATTCGAAACCCAACGAGGCTTCGAAGCGCAGCCACCGTGGTGTGATGGTAGCGTGCTCCGCCTACCACACCGTATGCCCTGGATTCACACCCTGAGCAAAGCAACATCAAAATTTTAGAAATAAGGTTTTTCAATTAGAAGAAAATTTTTTCTAAGCGGGGTCGCCCCTCGGCAGTGTTTGGCAAGCGCTCCGGGTGTTTTTCTGCCATGAAAAGCTCTCAGTGAAAACTCATGTAGGTCCCATCCGGCCAATTTGTAGGGAAAACCAAGAGGAGCACGACGCAAATTGGAAGAGAAGCTCGGCCTTAGATCTCTTCGGAGGTTTTCGCGCCTTACATTTATTTCTTTTTTATTTAAAAGCGTTATGAGTTCTGCCTTCTCGGAATTAGATAAAGGAGCAAAAGGGAGCGTCCTGCAGTAAATCAGAAAACGAAGTACTTGCTGTCATCCAAGAAAGAATCGGCGCATTCGCACCTTGGCAGCCATATCACTGTTGAGGGATTCACGTTCGATACTCTGAAGGATTTCGTCCATTTGGGAACCAGCTTTAACAGTAAAAATAATTTCAGCTTACTAATCGAACGGAGTATAACTTTTTCCAACAAGTGCTAGTTTGGACTTAGTAGGCAATTGAAAAGTGAAGTCCTCTCTCAGCGCACCAAAATCATGCTCTACAAGTCGCTTATCGTACCTGTCTAGATGTATGGCTCGAAACCATGAACGGCGCCGGAGGAAGGTGGAATGGTTCTTGGTGTGTTCTAAAGAAAAGTTCTGCATACGATTTATGGTACTCTCCGTTATGCCGATGGCGAGTTTTGAAGGAGGTATAATGATGAGCAGTATGAGCTTTACGCAGAAATGAAAATAGTGCAGCGAATAAGAAGATAAAGGCTTCGCTGGCTAGGTCATGTTATGCGAATCGACAAAGACTCTCCGGTCAAGAAAGTATTTCAGTCAACACCGCAGTTTGAAAGCAGAGGAAAAGGGATCCCTCCACTGAGTTGGGAGAGGCAGGTGGAGAGAAACTTGACCTACCTTGGTGCTCCCAGTTGCCGTTAGGCGAATGGACCAAGACGCTCCGATTTGTATTATTTCGATTTTATTTTAAGTGGACTTAAACTTTTATTCCATAAAGCCACGAATATAGCTAGATTTACATCCCATGAAAAATGGAAAACACACAAAAAATTTTCTCATAATTTTGTGGCTATTTGAAACACAGTTACATAATTACTAAATTTTCATCACAGTTACAACTACATCACTTACCTTATTGTAGACAAATAAAATATGTTCATAATTGAAATTAGTTGAATAACGTGCGGATAATTATACCTTTCATGAACACGAAATGGTATATTAACTTTGGTCCGATGTTTGTAACGCTGAGAAATATAGAAGGTAGACTCACCATTAAGTATACCGAATTGATCAGGGCGACGAATTGAGTTGATATAGCCATGTCCGTCTGTCCGTCCGTCCGTCCGTCCGTCGGTCTGTCTGTTTGAACGCACACTAGTCCCTCAAATTTTGAGATAACTCAATGAAATTTGGCACAAGGATGTATTTTTGTATTATATTAGACATTTGTCGGATCCGGTAGGATCGGACCACTTTAACTTATATCTCCCATACCACCGATCGTTCAGATAAGACGATTTTGGTCATTCCTGCCGCAATTTAGAAAGTATAAACGTGAAACTCGGTGATATATATTCTAACATATCATAGAAGATATCCTGAAAAAATCACTTTGATCGGACCTATATATAGTTATATCCCATGCAACCGATCGTTCAGATCCAAAGATGTTTGGCCATTTCTCCCTTAATTTAGAAAGTATAAACATGAAACTCGGTGATATATATTTTAATATATCATAGAAGATTTTCTGAAAAAACCCCTTTTGATCGGAGCTATATATAGTATATATCCCATACAACCGATCGCTCAGATAGAAAGCAATTTTCTCCCTTAATTTCCAATATAAAAACGTTAAACTTGGTGATAATTATTCTAATATACTGTAACGAATTTGCTTGCAAATCCTTTTATTTGCAATCCTCTGCTAAGTTCGAATCACTAAACTGTTGAATACATAACTCCAATTTGTAATAATGCAAAATGGCTTTTATTAAAGTACTTCACAATAACACTCAAACTGTGCAACGAATAGCTTGCTTAATAACCAAACTGATTGATAGCTCAAATGAAACTCTACTACTCAAAATAATACTGCTCTTGCTCGCTAGATAGCGTCTTAGTCGAAAATACTTGACAACTCAAATCAAACTGAATTCCAGCGCCTCTTCAATTGCCGCCTTTTATACTCTTTGATTTCAACCTTCGCATCTTCTAGGCGCTTCCAGAATCTACTAGTCCAGCAGCTCTTAAACTTTTCAGCTGTAACTACAATTGCACAATTTATAGTTTTTCTCATTGCATACTTATAAGAGTATCTCAGATATAGGCATGTGTTTGTGCATTGACTCTCCGCTGCTCGTATACGTACATGGTACATATGTGTAGACGCAATTATTGTTTCGTTTATGTAGATACATAATGATTGATCTATGGATGTGAATTCACGTCACTGCTTAGCATCGGCTTAGAGACGATAGAATCGCTCAGTGCTGCTAAAATTCATTACAATATCATAGAAGATTTAATGAAAAAACATTTCGATCGGAGCTATATATAATATATATCCCATACAACCGATCGTTCAGATAGAAAGATTTTTAGCCATTTCTCCCTTAATTTCCAATATAAAAACGTTAAATTTGGTGATATTTATTCTAATATTTCATAAAAGATTTCCTGAAAAAATCACTTTGATCGGAGCTATATTTATATGGTATATACCTATCCCATACAACCGATCGTTCAGATAGAAAGATTTTTGGCCATTTTTCTCTTAGTGTCCAATATAAAAACGTGAAACTTGGTGATATATATTCTAATATATGATAGAAGATTTCCTGTAAAAATCATTTCGATCGGGGCTATACATAATATATATCCCATACAAATGATCGTTCAGATAAGGGGGTTTTTTGCCATTTTTTTATATTTGTCTTAAAATCGTTTAGGTATGTACATTTGTTCACTATATATTTCTTATCTTATACAGCGCATTTTTTGGAGATTACGAATGGGATAAGATTATTGCTCAGCTCCATTCATGAAAGGTATGAAGTCTTCGGCACAGCCGAAGACAGTCCCGTCCTTACTTGTTTTTGATTATATAAGTGAACACCACAACAGAAGAAAAAATAAAAATAAAAAACAACAGAAGACAATTATATGTAAAATTATAGTGTGAAGGTATGCACCTATTTTAGATTAACAATTTTAGTTCAAGTTTGTTCAAAGCAAAGAGTCAAATAATAATTTCAATAATTAAAAAAAAAAAACTATCTTAGGTTCATTTTATCAAAAGCTTTTATATTCAATTACCTTTTACACAAAAGTGTTTTTTTTTTTCAATAATTTTTGACTTATTATCTCACTTAGTTGAATGAACTAAGCCGCTGGCCACACCCCATGGGGTCGATATAGCAAAAATTACTGAAGTATGAATGGGCGCTTTCAGCCAACACCATTTTTTTTTTTGATACGTTGCAAACATGTTTCCGTCAGTTGAGTGAAAGAAATTTTGTTTTATGAATGGCAAAGTTCAGCCAACTTCCAAAAGAAATAATTATCATTAAAGTTTAAGGAAAAGGATTTTATAAATTATTTTTTACATCTCACCATAATATTAAGAGGAGAAATTGTATTCGTAATCGCCACTGAAAAGGGTCAAAGACCTGCCAGACAGCCGAATAAACATGTTGAGCGACTGCGCTGAAAAAAAATGTATGCTCAATAGTTTGACGTAAAATTCCAACAGTTCAGCGGATAAAAATTCTCGACGGTGCGTTCAAAAAGTTATTACTCAACAACTGATCAACAGTTGTGTTTGCTGAAAGCACCCAATATTTCGTAGATATACTCACAACCGCTTTCGCATACTTAATTTAGAATTTTCTGCACGCACTCAGCTTAAAAACGTTAATTATGTTGATTATGGTAGCGCGAACTTGACTTGAGTGGCGGAAAAATAAAATTATGAGTAAGTGTAAAAAAAATAAAAAAAAAAATGAAGAAATATTTAACCTTTGGCAGAATTGGTGGGAAAATAATAATTTAGAACTAAATATATATTGATGATATTTACATATGTAAATACATAATTGTTGGCGGCAATTCGCACTTTGAAGTTACTACATACAGACACGCCTTAGTTTGCGAATTCTAGCATACTTCGAAATATTCGGTAAAATAAAAAAGTTTGAACAACAGAAGATTGTTCTAGATACTTTTCCGCTTAATTAGCTTAGCAAAAAATAGTAATACTCAGTATGTGAACTATTATGTTCTTGCTTTGGCTTTCTTATAGCCACGATCAAAAATCAGCAATCTAAAGACTATAATAAAACTGAGTAAATGAATCACATGAAATGTTTGAAGCTTTTCGGTTTCTCTAGATTTACCGAAAGCTTTTTACCTTCTAATCGCTATGTTTTGTCCAAGAAAATCAAGAACTTAATCAGTTAGGAAGACAACCTTGGTTTCTATGGACTTAAAAAGAAATACCATGGCAGGTCTCAGCGCCACATCCAGTATTTTTGGATGTAAGACAGTCGATAGTGTAATGCCATTACCGTGGATGTCCAATATGGTCGACATTTGCTTTGTGTATACTGTAAATAAGGTCGACGCTTATTTGCTCGGTGACAATGTCAGATTTCTCGAGGTAAAAAACTGGAAAGACTAGCAAGATAGCCGTTAATTGTATAGCATAGCTCATCGATGGATGGGCCGCACCCTCTTACCATTGTCGTGCAGTCATCGGCGAAGGACATAGTGGTAACTCTATCGGTAAGGGAGGGAGCGTCAATTAAGTGGGGAGAATACACCACTCTGGGTCACTCCTTGTTTAATTCTTCTGGATTAAGATGTTTTGTATCTGTTCTCACACATATATTTTGCAGTGCACCTCTTTAGACTGGGATGAAGAGTGGATCCTTGGAAATATTGCAGTAACGTGCCCTGGTTTACTGCGTCAAAGGCTTTTGATAAGTCTCTCACTACGATAACTGTTTAATAATTTTGATTAAATCCACAATTTATCTGATGATTGGCAAGCCGCAGGTTTGTGGTGAAAGAAGAGCGGCCTCAAGTGTCTTGGCTACGGGCAATAGCAGATAGGAGTCTCCTACGTTAGCTGGTTTCCTAGGCTTTGAAGAGTTCTTAAAATTTGTTACTTTTGACAATAAACTTCAGGGCAGGTTTTCTCAAAAACAACCGTAAATTACTTTTTCGGTTATGTCTGAAATCCCAGATCTGTCTTTGGTATTAAAAATTATCGCATTTCTTCGAAAAATCGGGTGTGATTATTGTTAAAAAATGTTGGGTGCCAAATAAAAACAGAAAAAGATCGACAGATTTTATCATATAATATCAGACCTATACTTCATCAGCACATGTTTTTTGCAATCGTGTCCTGCGTTCGCCTGACTCCTCTATTAAGAGTGACACAGCTATCAGGTCTAGACGCATCAAGTAATATAGTTCCTAAAAAGCTTCTAGCGCTTGTCAAGAAGACGTAGCCATTTAATAACATAAATTCTGTGTTCTGTTATGGGTTTTCAATTTGGCCTTTGATCAAACTTCTGTTAGCACTATGCATTTAGTCAATCTATGTGAGGTTCTCACGGACCGGCCAGTTCAATCTAACCTGAAACACCTCCGAGAATACCGAGATTTTCCTCTAATCTATGCCGTTCTACTTTTTATACTCAGCAGAGCAGAGCTCACAGAGTATATTAATTTTGTTCGCATAACGGTAATCCGTAACGGCATAAACCAATCGAGATATAGACTTCTAAATATCAAAATGATCTGTGCGAAAGAAGAAATTAATTTTGCCATGCCCGTCCGTCCGTCTCTCCCTTAACACGATAACTTGAGTAAATTTTGAGGTATCTTGATGAAATTTAGTATGTAGGTTCCTGGACACTCATCACAGAACGAAAATGAACGAAATCGGACGATAACCACGCCCACTTTTCGATATCGAAAATTTCGAAAAAGTGGGATAATTCATTACCAGTGACGGCTAAAGCGATAGAACTTGGTAGTTGGGTTGACCTTATGACGCAGAATAGAAAATTAGTAAAATTTTGGACAATGGGCATGGCACCGCCCACTTTTAAAACAAGGTAATTTAAAAGCTTTGCAAGCTGTAATTTTTCAGTCGTTGAAGGTATGATGAAATTTGGCAGGAACGTTACTCCCATTACTGTATGTGTGCTAAATAAATCGGATAACGAAAACGCCCAATTAAAAAAAAAAATGTTTAAGTAAAATTTTAGCAAAAATTGAATATCTTTACAGTATATAAGCAAATTATGCCAACATTCAACTCCAGTAATGATACCGTGCAACAAAATACAAAAATAAAATAAAATTTCATAGAGGGCGTGGCTCCGCCCTTTTTCATTTAATTTGTCTATAATCCTTTTAATGCCATAAGTCGAAGCAAAATCTACCAATCCTTATGAAATTTGTTAGGGACATAGATTCTATGACAATAACTATTTTCTGTGAAAATGGGTGAAATCGGTTGAAGCCACGCCCAGTTTTTATACACAGTCGACCGTCTGTCTTTCCGCTCGGCCGCTAACACGATAACTTGAGCAAAAATCTATATATCTTTACTAAACTTAGCTCACGTACTTATCTGAACTCACTTTATCTTGGTATAAAAAATGGCCGAAATCCGACCATAACCACGCCCACTTTATCGATATCGAAAATTACGAGAAAAACAAAATGCCATAATTTTATACCAAAGTTGAAAAAAAGGGATGAAACATGGTAATTGGATTGGTTAATTGACGCAAAATATAACTTTAGAAAAAACTTTGCAAAATGGGTGTGACACCTACCATATTAAGTAGAAGAAAAAGTTGTGCAGAGCGAAATCAAAAGCCCTTGGAATCTTGGCAGGAATACTGTTCGTGCTATTACATATATTACCCCCCCCCCCCCCCCTTGTCCACCTTTATGTCAATATCTCGAAAAGGCGTCAACCTATAGAATTAAGGCCCACTCCCTTTTAAAATACTCATTAACACCTTTCATTTGATACCCATATCGTACAAACACATTCTAGAGCCCCCCCCCTCTTGTCCACCTTTATGTCAATATCTCGAAAAGGCGTCCACCTATAGAATTAAGGCCCACTCCCTTTTAAAATAATCATTAATACCTTTCATTTGATACCCATATCTTACAAACACATTCTAGAGTCACCCCTGGTCCACATTTATGGCGATATCCCGAAATGGTGTCCACCTATAGAACTACGTCCCACTCCCTTTAAAATGCTCTTTAATACCTTCCATTTGATACCCATGTCACACAAACACATTCCAGGTTTACACTAGGTTCATTTTCCTACATGGTGATTTTCCTTTATTTTGTCTCCAAAGCTCTCAGCTGAGTATGTAATGTTTTACACCAGAACTTAGCCTTCCTTATTTCTTAACTTTATTTTTATAAGTTAACGGAACGAGTTCTTCATGTTTAATGCCAACTCCGAACGGCATCTAGATTTTCATGGAAAAACTTCTAATGGCAAAAATACCCAAAACACAGCCGAGGGAAGATCCCACTAAGAAAGTTTGTTTACTGATTGAAAAACTATTTTTTTTTAGATTGTGATGTTGTTTAAATAGGGTTCCAGTCCAGAATATTTAGTGTGATAGGCGCTCTTACGCTATACCACAGCGAGAAGAATTGTTAATCTAAAAAGATCCTCAGTCACAAGCTGATTGTGTGCGTATGACGCCTTGATCGGTACGAAAAAAAAGATACATAGGTAAACAGAGCATTAAAACGTTCGAATTTTAAAGCTCCTTATGAAAAAAAAAGTGCCAGGAAAGATTTTCTAAATCTAAATCCTTAATTGGTCAAAGCGGCAGTTGGCCCACTACTGTGAAATTTTGGTGCTTAAGTACGGTTCTTTTCAAGATCCATTTTGTATTTTTAAAAAAAATTTTTGCCAGCTGTCAAATATTAAGAAAATTTAAAAGCTTGTGATTTTTCTATTTTTTTTTAGAAGTTCCATGCAAGCTTCTTTTCAGTAAGCGCTTTTTTGCTATAAAATATTACCCATAATATATCTAGATGTATGTACTTATGTATGCATGACTCCTCATTGTCTATTATGCATTCAAATCCAAATTGCAGTATTCAGACCAGAAAATGTAACGTTAAATTTTACCAACTGTGCTGCATTAATTTTCTATCATCAAACTGGCAACTTGCCACATTTCACATGCAAACTCTGGCATTTGGCATTTATTTGATGGTGTCAGTGTGATGGGGTGGCATGCATGATGAATGCAGTTTGCCACAGAGCACATGCAACACTACTATTTTAGATATGCGTGCATGACATATTATATATGTATGCATGTATCTTGGTATATCTGTATGTGTGCACGTCTGGGGCAATTAATGCACAAAAAACCGTTTGTGCAAACAATTAGTGCAAAACTTTCTTCCACTTATTATGTGGCAAACGCGCTGACAAAGCAATACTAATTAGTTGGTAAATTGCAGCCAAAGCTAATAGTAAGCAGCAATAACAAAAATATTTGCTTGAGTAAAGTCAACATTCTTGAAAGTGAGAGTGTATGTGCAACATATTTAGTGATATCAAAAGTGTGGCAATATGTAGCTTCTCATTTGTAATATGAAAGGGTAAAATATTTATTTTCTGAAATTTTTCGTAAATACGCTGTTATACTTGGTTCAAACACACACCAAATTGGCAATTTATACTACTTGGGCAATTTATTACGCAATTTATCATATAATAAATTGTAATATAAATTGCCAATTTAAAAAAATTGCGTAATAAATTGTTTCAAAATGCAAATACAACCTTGTAAACCTTGAGTAGATTTCAACGTCAGTTGCGCACGGCTGAACTATATGGTTGGCTCATCTCATCAGCTGATTTTATGTCTTTCATTTCACTGGAGTAGGGATTGTCAAAAGAAGATGGCAAACTCAAAATGAAACCAAAACATTGAACACATTTTCTTACAACACACAAAAATTTCAAAGTTTTATGTTTTCATTCCATTTCATTCGCCTAATACCAACACGCACATTTTGACAGTCTGAACAAAGGTATGTTCTTGCTGTAGAGATGAGCCAGAGAATTGTATGAACGGCACTCAATTCAAATCGAAATTTCCTCAATTTATTTTTCTGTTTGAACATAGTATTAGGGTTTAAATTTTGTAGAAAGTTTTAAAGTGCAAAATTTCATGTTTTAAGAACAGTTTTTCCAAGCACACCGTTCGTATTTTATGACCAGTTTGGTATTGATGTGTGAAACTTCTGTGCTCATTTCAAGCACTACTTGGGCTTGATTTAGGATTTTTCGTTCTCACGCTTCGAGAACGATTTGGGTTCAATTTAACATTTTTCGGTCTCAATTTAAGAACTGTTCGTGCTTGATCTTTGGTGGGAGGGGAAAGTATTTTTTAAATATATTTATTTTTTATTAATAATAATTTTTTTGTCATAAATAAAAAATATTTATAACAACAAAATTGTTATCTAAATTCAAAAGTTTAAGAGAAAATGCATAATAAGCATTTTCTCATACATTTCTCTTATTGAGAAATTATTCTTATTTGAAGACGTAATCTGCATATATACTTAAAACATTTCATAACAGGTTTGAGAATTACCTGTGCATATGTGAATGGAACTGAACGAAAAATTAGAGTTAAAAAAATAGAACATAAAAAATTGTTTTAAAAAAATTCAGAGTTTGACGGGGATCGAACTCGCGCCACACGATCGCAAGATGAACTTCATAGCCGCTGGGCCATTACGACTGCTTGATAGCTGGTGCCAAATGTTGTATTTAACATTTTAGTACACATGAATTGTACCGTTTTTTTTTTTCTTGGGCTTAATTTAAGAACATCGTTCTCATTAATAGAACATTTGTTCATATTTTAAGACCAGCCGTTCTGTTTTAAAGAAAATGGTGTCAGTTCAAGAACAAGGTTGTTGTTTTAAGAACAGGTCGTTCGTTTTTCAAGAACAAAAAAGTAAGAACATGAAAAGCTTGAATTGAGTCCGGTGGTGCTGGATTTTAGAACGGCGTTTTTCTCTGAGTGTATAAGCATGAGAGGAACTATGTAAAGTGGAGTTAGGCGTAGTTACCCGGCAGTCAAAAGCAAAGTAGTCAGCAAACATTCTAGTTCATTGACTAGAATTTTGTGGGGTTATTCATACTAGTTAATATTTGAATAATTTTTTCGGCTAGAATTTCGTCTGTCGGACTCGAGAAAATGAGCGAGTGCTTTCTATAACCAATTTGCAATGCATACTTCAGTCGACAATGCAAGTTATCGTCCAAATCAAACGGGCACATAAACACAAGCATGACGAGTCGATCCTGAAGGCATCAGCAGCCTATCATATTTTTTCTACATGTCGTTAAAAGCCTTTGCAATTCCAGAATAACAGAGAATGACAAGGATAAAACCACTACCAAAGACCGGAAACCTAGACAGTATGTACCGATATTATCTATTTAGTCAGTATCAAAATCGTTTAAACCGTTATGATTCCTTCAATTAAATGAAATTCTTCGGTTATCCAACCATGAGTATGACTTCCGTATAGTGCATATCGCTACCACCGTTCTGAACTCCATTATCACTCATCATAGGACGGTGCTAGTGCAGCTTGGCCTGTTTTGACACAGTCAACCACGACTGGTTCGTTCCTTTTCCGTTTGATAGATTGTTATTTTATTGTGGATTGCACTGCGACCATTGGTAAGCACTTCATCCCAGCCTACTTCCATGATGAACCCTAGCAGTCTCTTGGCTTGAGGGATTTAATGTGGGAATGTTCTGGCCATGGTGAGCCCATAAACTTAGCCATGCGTCTTGAGATTGCGGTTATATATGTACAAATGTATATATATATAAATTAAGGTGGCTCGATTTATTAACCGATATCGCGCCATCGAATTTTCGATAGGATTTGGGCTCGGGAAAAAAGGTCCACTACGCATACCCAAAAATAATAATTTTCGAGCCTGGGAAATTTCATCGAATTTTAGATTTTTTATGCATTTTTTTTTTCATTTTCAAGGCTCCAGATAATTTTTTATGTATTTTTATTCGTGTCAATTGGTGTAGTCCCAAGTTAATTCAAGTGCTAAAGACGATGGTAAATGCAGTTTTTTGAAAAAAAAAAAAATCTTTTACGGAGATTTAGAAGATTTTTTAAAATGAAATTTCGCAAGCTCGAAAATTGTTTTTTTGGATATGCGTCGTGGAACTTTTTTCCCTATCGAAAAATCGATGGCGCAATATCGGTTAACTCTCGTCCATACAAATCGACCCACCCTAATTTATATACTTTCTATGTGTATGAGATATAATGAATAAAATGAATTTGAGCTAAGTTATCAATTTTCAAGTAATTTTTCAACCCGACTGGGACTAGTATATTAACTAGTAGGATGCTAATGCAAATATGTTGAATAGTATGTCGATTGGTATGATGATAACTAGTATGCCAACTGGTATAACGCTGGCGCAAAGGCTGACTAGTATGCTAATTGGTATAACCCTGATGGGTATGCTGACCAGTATGGCATACGGTACGATGTTGGTGTTTATAATGACTCGTTTGTCAACTGGTATGATACTGATGCAGAGACTGGCAACTGATATTTCGTAGGACATCGCCATGTTAAAATTCCAGTTGCTAATATGGAAAAATTATAGAACTCATAGTAGTTGGGATTTTTGGCAAACTAGTATTCTTCTAGTATACAACTAGCTGGTTTGACTGCAGGGTATTGCTCAGTTATGTTGCAACATTGCTAACTGATTGATATGAAAGTGTGTGAACATTGTCATATTTTCTTTTCGTAATTGAGAATTATTTATAGAGTTCATTTTCATCGTAGTTTTGACAATATGAAACACAATTATGTCAGGAGTGTTTTGGCCAGCTCTTGTTGCTCTTGTTTATATGCCCAGCGTTTACTTGTACACAAGGCTATTATAACTTTGATTGGATAACGATAGTACGTAATGGCATAACGGAAAAGAGATAGAAAAAGATTTCTTATATCAAAACTATCAGCATCCAACAAGATTTGGGTAGAGCCTTGCGCTGCCGTCCGTTATCTCAAGAACATTAGTAAAAATTTAGATAAAAAAAATAAATAAATGTAAGGCGCGATAACCTCCGAAGAGATATAAGGCCGAGCTTCTCTTCCAATTTGCGTCGTGCTCCTCTTGATTTTCTTTACAAATTAGCCGGACAGGACCTACATGTTTTATGCCGTCTCCGAACGGCATCTGCAAGGCAGATGAGTTTTCACTGACACCTTTTCATGGCAGAAATACACTCGGAGCGCTTGCCAAACACTGCCAATCTTATTTCTAAAATTTTTTGATGTTGCTTTGCCCGGGGTGTGAACCCAGGGCATACGGTGTGGCAGGCGGAGCACGCTACCATCACACCACGGTGGCTTTACGAAATTTGGGGTGCTGGCTTATTATGACCCAAAATAGATTGGTATTGAAAATAAGCGAAATGGAACGATAACCGCGCCTACTTTTTCGATATCGAAAATTTCCTAATGTGGAAAAATTTGATAATATAACACCAAAGACAAATGAGGTGATGAATCTTGATAGAAAAAGAAATTTTCAAAGTTTTTCAACACCTACATTGAAGTCGTGGAAGATATTGTATTGAAATTTGAGTGCAGATTGTCCTCGCTAAAAATCGCTGGTAAGAACCTACAAAATCGTTTAGCAACACTGCCAGAAGAAAAAAATTTTAAAAGCTATAACTCAAAACCCGCTTAAGTGGAATTTCACATTTAGGTTGTACTTGCTATAACATAAACACATTATGAAAATTAACGGAATCATTTTGGCGTCCACTAACATTATAAAAAATCGATAGCAAAATTTCGAAAAATAGTAAAAATGCAATATTTTCTTACCAAAGATCGATAAAGTCATAAAACTTAATATTTGGATTAAATGCGAATAATAGTTTGATACAATTTTAGAAAATGAACGTGGCAACGCTCACATTTAGGAGAAGAAAACATAAAAAAATTTGGAAGTAGGCAGATGGTTCTTGGTATTATTTTAGAACGTTAACGATCACGCCGACTAAAAAAAATGCTCTATATTAAAAGTATCTCAAAATTGACAATATATTTATGACAAGTATTCATATTACCCCTAAAGATATTGTGGCGAAAATTAGCAGTTTCGGCACGTGACTATGTCTCTAAGAAATAAAGGGCCTTATGTGTTCGGGCACAACAGCTAAGTAAAGAGATGAGACAACAAATAGCTACGCACACATAAATACAGCAGGCAAGAGCGTATACGAAATTACTCACACATGAGCATAGTATGGACACAGGGGAACGTAGACGACATAACACACATAGAAGGCAATAGCGTATATAAGATGCAGAAATATGAGAGAAGTGAATATGCAACTAATCGAAAAGGCTATTCGCGAAAAGTCTAGGTGCTGGCAGAAATAAGCGAACGAGGCAACTGAGAGCATAAAGGCGGCACAGTCCATGAGTTAGTTAATCAGTTTGATTTTAAAACGTTGTAAGTGAAGTGCGCAAAAAATTTCAATTGCTAAGTTCTACTAGCATAGCAGTGCTGTAAATAAAGTCCAATTGGATATACTGAAGAGTTTATTTATTCGACAGTTCTAAAATTCGAACGTAACAGAGGGGATCAAATTAAATTTTTAAGATAATTGTTTCTTTGAAAGTAATTGTTTTAAAGCCGCTTCCGATTGATGATATTTAAGCATGGGTAGGTAGTGAATTCCTGCTTTCATATCACTCAATGTTGGTGACATATCTCTTTAAATGTTTCCTTAATATATATACATATGAGAGCACATGCTGGATGTATAATTTTCGCTTATAATTTCCGAACTTAGATTTCCTTTCTTCCTATATATATTTACCTAAAGCGAAAACAGCAAAACCGCTGACGCGCTGACAACAAACGAACACATGCATATATATATTGAACAAGAAAGGAAGGCTAAGTTCGGGTGTAGCTGAACATTACATGCTCAGCTGCCAAATTACAGCTTACAAAGTTTTAAATTACCTTCTTTTAAAAGTGAGCAGTGTCACGCCCATTGTCCAAAATTTTACTAATTTTCTATTCTGCGTCGTAATGGTAATGAATTATCGTACTTCTTCGGTCTTTCGAAATTTTCGATATCGAAAAAGTGGGCGTGGTATAGTCCGATTTCTTTCATGTTAAATAACGATCTGAGATGAGTGACCAAGAAATTGCATACCAAATTTCATTAAGATACCTCAAAATTTACTCAAGTTATAGTGTTTACGGACAGACGGACGGACGGGCATGACTAAATGAATTTCTTTTTTCATCCAGATCATTTTGATATATAGAAGTCTATATCTATCTCGATTAGTTTATGCCGTTACGTGGTACCATTATGCGAACAAAATTAATATAGGTACTCTGTGAGCTCTGCTCAGCTGAGTATATAAATATATGTACTCTATGTACATACATATGCACGTTGTTATCACTTATGTAAAATTGTGAGTTTGTGGTTTTTTGCTGACAAAATTTAGAACAAATATGATATACATAACTAAGAACATATGCAAGTATAAATCGTTGCATGCATATGTTGATTGGCACTCACAGAAATCAAGTGATGATATACATCATTTTTAGCACTGAACACAAACAACAAAAGAGCAAGCGCATCAACAAACGAAAAAAAAATAAAATAAACCGCCAACTATAACAACAGCCACAATGACACGTACATACGATATCTACTGGTTGGTTGCTGTTGATGTAGTTGATGATGCTTTTGTTGATAGTTGATTGTTGTCATATGAGCAGCACAATAAGTGTATGTATATACACACATATGTATGTGTGTGTGCTTGTTGTTATCGCTGCTACCGAATTCAAGAGGCGCGTTGTTGTTGCTCTGTTGTTGCAAGTGCGGGTGTCAATTGCATATTGTGTCAAAAATGTCAAATTCTCTGAATAACTAAGTAAAGTGGATGATGACAAGAAAGTGAAAAATATGAAAACTTTTACGAAGACTTAGAAAATTTAACAACATATGCGTTTTTGGTATAGAAAGTGGAAACTTTAATACAAATCTGTAGACTTCACAGAAAGTTATAATTAAATAGGAACATACACATTCTTTACTCAAGAAGACCCCCACTTGCTCTCTTTAAGGCGTGTCAATTCGTAAATATTATTCATTTTTTGTATGCGATATGTATATTAAAATTCAAAATTCTAATTTTACTCCTTGCTTTTACTGTCCTAGCAAACTACGGCTACGCACCCTTCACTAAGTGTGAAAGTGTGTTTTCACTCAAACTTTTCTACTGATGCCCTCAAATTTTGGCTATCGTGTTTTCTTCACATACATATAGAAAGAAATTTGATATAAATATTTATTACATACCCCACTGAGACTGCACACGTATTTTCATGTATACATTTGTACGCCTCTTCATTAGGGTGCGGCAATATCCCCCTGGAAATTGTTTTAAGGTTATTAAAATGTGGTCTGTTTCTGTCGATTGAGACAACCAAAATGGTTATAAGTTTGACTTTCAATTCAAGGTAAAATAATAGTTTTATTAAAGATTTTCCCCGAGATTTCAAGCTTCAGTTATCGTCTAGGCAGAGCCCAAGAAAAAAGGCTGAGCAACAGTAAGATCCACTTATTAGCCGTGTTTTTATACATGTACATATGGGGTATTCCATCCCATTTCGACCAATTTTGAACCCGACACTTTTAGAATTGGCTGAAAGTTTTTCTTCTTTTTCTAGCTTACGAGAGACGTTTTTCAGAAGTTTTTCAAATTTTTTCATCCAACTCAAAAAAAGTTATGAATTTAAAAAAAAAACACCGTTTTGGTTTTCAAAATGCTATAACTTTTTCAAAAATTGACCGTTTGGGATCTTTTTTTTTTAAATTTTTTTTTAAATGTACTTTTCGGAAAAAATTCAAAAAAATTTTTAAAGTTTTTTTTTTTGTAATTTTTCAGTTTTTCGAGATTTTTCGAATTTCGCCCTTTTTTCTCATAAAAAACTTCAATCAATTTTTTAATCATCCCCTCTAATCCCGGAGTGCGTCGAGAATTTTTTTTTTTTATTTAATTGAAAAAAAAAACTTTAAAATTTTTTTGAAAATTTTTTCCGAAAAGTACATTAAAAAAAATGATCCCAAACGGTCAATTTTTGAAAAAGTTATTGCATTTTGAAAACAAAAACGGTGTTTTTTTAAAAATTCATAACTTTTTTTGAGTTGGATGAAAAAATTTGAAAACTTCTGAAAAGCATCTTTCGTAAGGTAGAAAAAGAAGAAAAACTTTCGGCCAATTCTAAAGGGGTCGGGTTCAAAATTGGTCGAAATGCGATGGAATACCCCATATATATAACTGCACTCGCGGGTAAAAAAAGCGTATCATCACTTAGATAATTTTTACGAGACCCATCTGGCGGAATTATTGAAGACTCGCTGCAGTGGTTAAATAAGTCGCTACAACAAGGGTTGTGCTTAATAGCGGAGACACGCACCACTGTTAATTATAGTCTATAACCTATAGCTGAATCGGTTGCAAGGAATAGTGGACAAACACACATTTTTCGGTCATAGAAGTGGAGAATAGGGTAGAGATAAACTGGAGAGACAAATTTCAGTTGCAATTGAGTATAATGCAAAATCACTGAAGCGTGAATATTTGGCAGCTCTAACCAATGTTTAAAAGGTATGTCAGAAAACATCATCATTAATTGGCGCTTGACCGCCTAAGTGATTTTTTCCTTTTCGTAACAAATACGCCAGCTATGCCTATTTCGCGATAACTGACGCCAATGGGGAGCCACAAGGGAGGTCAAGTCTTCGTTCACCTCTGTGAAGGTTTCCCCTTCCTTTGTTTTCAAACTGCGATGTCGACTGAAATACTTTCGTAGTGTCTTCGTCTTCTTTGGGTTTTTATTCCTTACACTATTTTAATTTCTGTGTAAAGCTAATACTGCCCCTGATTATACCTCCTTCGATACTCCGCATCGGATTCCCGGACAGGACCATATATCTTCCGGAAAACTTTTCTCTCGAACACTCCAAGACTCATCGCATCTCCTCTCGACATCGTTGCTAAAATTTTGAACAAAGAAGGGAAGGGTGACAGTCAAGCAAAGCACCAGATTGGCACTACAGGTAGTCACCTCCGAACCGGGGCTAATCGGATGCAGAGCTAAACAGTTGATAGCCAAGTTTGTACAAACAGCGCTTAAGCCTGTGCTTTATTCATCTAAGCAAACTCATTTTGTTTTGTTGATTTTCCGGATAATTTTCCGTCATCCCTTTTCAAATTTGGTTTCGAGATAAAGCTGTTTCGGCGTTGTGCCATCATCAGTGTCGATTTTCATTTAGAACGAAACTAAATTTGACAAGGGATGACGGAAAAAGTTCCAATATACACGAATTTAAACTACTTATTCAAAGGTCGTGACTATTTTATAACCAGCCAAGTCAGTAAAAAGGACGTCCTAAAGATCTGCAAAGTGGACACTTGACATTTCTTAGGACATCACAATGTAAAAAGTGCCAGTTCAAAACACTGCGAGAAGAAGATTAGAACTAGACCGTCTCTTTATGTGATAGTTCTGCGATAGGTCGGGGCTAGTGTGATTTGTACCCGGGAAGCTACAGACCGGGAAGTAGTAAATGTTGGATTTATTATTATTCAAAGAGGGAGAGGAGTGCGAAATGATTTAAAATAAGAATTTCGTTAAAAACAAGGGCCAGAAGGTGAAAAGATATATAGGTAATGGCAGTGAGATAGAGAGCGAATGTAAGGTAGGCTTAGAGGCGTGGTGATAGAGTGGAGATAGGGGAGAGAGAATGGAAGATAATTTGATGCAGTAAATATTGTTCAAGTTACACGACAAACTGTACAATTCAAACTTTGCGAAGAAAAGGAATCATGGAAAATCCGAAATGACTAAAGCGGGTTCATGTTGGAGACTCAATGTCAGCAAAGATACTCAGTAAAGCTGTAACTTAAGCTTACACTCAAGCAAAGAATCATACATGATGTTTATATAGTGATGCAAGCGTAGATGTTTCTCGCAACATATGCGGCTAGCATCACCAGCTTCAACATAAACATTATCCCTTGCGGGTACACTCAAAGAAAAAAATCTTTCTAAAACGAATGAAACAAATTCAAAATTAAGAACATTCGTTGACAAAAGTCTGTTAAGTACGTTTTTTCTTAACTCGTGACAGATGGATTTGTTTTAACAACAGTTTTTCTAAGCACACCGTTCGTATTTTATTACCAGTTTCGTATTGATGTGCGAACCTTCTGTGCTCATTTCAAGCACTACTGGGGCTTGATTTATGATTTTTCATTCTCACGCTTCGAGAACGTTTTGTGGTCGTTTTAACATTTTTCGGTCTCAATTCAAGAACGGTTTGTGCTTTATCTTTGATGGAAGTGGGAATGTATTTTTTTCAATTACTACCCATTTATTTTTTTTTTTTTAATAATAATTTTTTAATAACAAAAATACTTTTATTAAAATCCAAAAATTGAGAAAAAAAACATAATATGCAGTTTTTCATGTATATCTCTTATTGAGAAATTCTTATTTTTATTGATGCAATCTGAATATGCATATATTTACAACATTTCATAACAAGTTTGAGAATAACCTGTGCATATGTGAATGGACCTGAATGAAAGATAAGAGTTAAAAAAATAGAATATAAAAAAATTCTTTCAAAAAACTTCAGAGTTTGACGGTGATCGAACTCGCGCCACACGATCGCAACCGCAACATCATTGCCGCTGGGCCACTACAATTGCTTGGTAATTCGTGCCAAATGTTGTATTTAATATTGTAGTGCACACGAGTTGTTCCGTTGCTTTTTTCTTAAACTTAATTTAAGAATATTGTACTTAATTTAATAACATCGTTCTCATTAATAGAACATTTGTTCATATTTTAAGACCAGCCGTTCTCTTTTCAAGAAATGGTGTCAGTTCAAGAACAAGGTTGTTGTTTTAAAAACAGGTCATTTATTTTTCAAGAACAGAAACGTAAGATCAGCTTGATAAAGCTTGAATTGAGTTCGGTGGTGCTGGATTTTAGAATGCCGTTTTTCTCTGAGTGTAGATAGTTCAAGTCTCCGAAACAATTAAATGCACTCTTTCGATTTATACGATTACGCTGAAATAAGTGTTGAAGGTAAAATTTTCAACCTCCAACGCCATTCTTATCGATCATGAAATTGTTTTGCAAAAAGTTTTTTTTTTGTCGAAGAAACAAGCATTTATGTTGCATGCCCCATTTGTTAATTGCAGGGTACGAATAGTCATTTGGACAAGGAACATAGTGAGGTGCGAAATATATAATTGTTGCAAATCGAAGAATTTGGCTTTTAAAAAAAATGATATATATATGTAAATATGATAATTTTTGAAGCGAAAGACAACAAAATGTGTCGAATCCCACAAGCAAAGATTCTCCCTTTAATTTGGCAGGAAGCAAGAAGAATCGTCTGCACAATGTTTTGAGTATTTAATTTATGATATCTTTCTTTCTTTTTTTGTTGAAACCTCCTTTCAAAAGTGCCACTTCTTTCTCATTCCTTCATCACAAGTGTAATAAGATGACCATTGGCGGGTCAGTTGCAACTTTATTCCCAAAATTTGCTTTTATTACGAGTATTGAGTGGGACGGCTGCAGCCAATTGAAAGTGCGACTCCGACATTGTGCGACTTGATATTAAATGCAAAATTTCAAGACACAGTTATAAAAAAACAAGTAAGATATATGCAGCATACATAATTGCCTGTGTTGCAATTCGTTTGTCAATTGATTAATGAGGCCACGTTCAGTCATCGATCTCCATTTAGCATTTCTCGTTCAATAATTTGCGGCACAACCTTACGAAGCAGAAGAAAAATACAAGAACACCAAATAAACACAAAAAGCACAAAAGCAACAACAGAACAACAACAAGTAAAGGTGTCTAAGTTCGGGTGTAACCGAACATTGTATACTCAGCGTGAGCTTCAGTTGTACATTTCATTTCAGATAAATTATTTTTCTACATAACACGTGGCACCGCTCGTTTTAAAGAAAAATGTCTCCCCATTTCCTCCTACAGTAAAACTTGATAAGTGAAATATCATTGATTCAAAACGATTTTTTGTTAAGTTATAGCTTATTATTCTAATCTACGACCCTTTTAAATTTGTTTTCTATCTAAGTTGTCGTGGTCTTTAACCGATCTCCTCCATTTTTACAAGAAATATTTTCTGCTATAAGAAAAATAAGTGTACACAATTTCATTACGATATGTTAATATTTCTTCGAGTTATGGCTCCCGAAACATAGAAAATTGCTTAGTCATAAAAGGGGCGGTGCCACACCCATTTTCAAAATTTTTAGTGGTTTCCGATTTAATGTTATAATTTAATTTAGAAAGTAAAATTCTATTTTTGCGCTAAGATATAGCTTATTATTTTCATCTACGACCCTTTTAAAATCTTTTACATAAAATTTGCGTGGTCTTTAACCGATCCCGTTCATTTTTACTAGAAATATTTCCTGCTATAGCAGAAATATGTGTACCCAATTTTATTACGATCCGTTAATGTTTCTTCGAGTTATGGCAACCGAAACATAGAAAATTGCTTAGTCATAAAAGGGCCGATGCCACGCCCATTTTTATAAATTTCAAGTTTTTCTTATTTATTGTTATAAATCCACTTGGGAAATAAAATACCATTGATATAAAGCTCTTTTTTGCTAAGATATAGCTTAATTTATCCATCCATGACTCTTTTAAAAATCTTTTATATAAAAGTGGGCGTGGTCCTTAACCGATTTCGTAACTTTTTCTTCAAGGCATTCCTTATAGTAAAGGAAACCTCTCTGCCGAATTTTGTTACGATAGGTTTAGCGATTTTTGATTTATGATTAATAATATTTGTAAAATTGATTTTATTACAAGTGGGCGGTGCCACGCCCATTTTAAACAGTTTTTTTAAATTTTTCTCAAGAGTCTCAATATCAGTCCACACGTCAAATTTCAATATTCTAAGTGTATTATTTACTAAATAATCAGGTTTTTGTGTTTTCCAAAATGTTATATACATAAAAAGTGGGCGTGGTTATCATCCGATTTCGCTCATTTTCAATACCAATCTATTCACGCACGCTCGTGTACCAAATTTGGTGAAGATATCTCAATATTTACTCAAGTTATCGTGTTAGCGGACAGACGGACGGACGGACATAGCTCAATCAAATTTTTTTTTTCGATACTAATGATTTTGATATATGGAAGTCTATATCTATCTAGATTCCTTTATACCTGTACAACCAACCGTTATCCTATCAAATTTAATATACTCTGTGTGCAAAGCACGCTGAGTATAAAAATGCACACAAGCTGTATCAATGAATGAGAAGAAAGCCTGAAAGAAATATTTGCTCACACGACGAAAATTGCCATAATAATGAACCTGAGCAACAGCATATTCATGAGCACTTGCACACACACACATCCATATACGCAAACTCATGCATGCTTGTCGATAATGCGCATGAATGCATATTTCCTGTCCCATTACCCACATGACCGCCCTCCAATGTATATTTGTCATCTCCACATCTCTACCTTGCCACTAGCCAACTTATGGAGGAGCTCATCTATTCAATGGGTCTCTTTTCAAAGTTTTACAATATGCTATTTGCGAATTGAGCACTACGCTCCCAACAAATTAAAGCGTACAATGAATGCATAAAAGTCACTTTACCATGGCGGCAAGGTGTGGGCTAAAGCGTTAAAGTTTAATCTTTTTCGTGAACTCTGTAGGTCGCTTTTGCGGCGTGTGAGTTGCGCTCTAATTTTATTTTTTTTTTCATCTAACCGGCAATGGGAATCGGTATGCGGATGTGTTTGCAATATTTTTTTCAGAAACAAACTTAACAACAACAAGTTATTTGAAATTTTCTCTGCCATTGTCGCCGCATCGAGCGATTTTCGTAGCATTGTGAGTTTTTGCGTAGGTGTAAAGGTATTACCAAAGAAGTACATACCATATATGAGGAGTGCTTGTACATATGTATTCAATTTAGAGGTTATGTGATAGTAAGAAACTTTACAACAAAATACATAACTCCACTGCCCTAAATATGAGTAGTACTGCCTTTATCTTCGATTTTCTTCAGAACAAAAACTTATCGGCTTAAGAATACAAAGGTTAATTTAAACTTTTTGGTTAATTATTGAGCTCAAGGCCGCAAAGATAAATAAAACACCATATATTTTGTGGTATTATAATTTATATAATTGGTCGATATTTCGGTTTCAATCTGAAACCATCCTCAGGAACAAGTGAATGTTCTTGATTGGAGCGCAGCATGCCTAAAGCGTACTGATGATGAAAGCTTAGAACCCTTCGAAATGGATCTATCTGCTCAGCTATGGCAGGTTGTCTGAAAAATGTTCTGCTTACTATTCCAAAAACAAATTACAATTTTTCAATTATCAATTTTTGTTGTTATATCGGCCTACTGATTTTAAGATCGCGGGTTCGAATCGAGCTCAAGGCCTAACAATAATTTTTTTTTTTTTTTATCATTATTATTGTTATGATAAATTTTTTCTTAATTGAAAAAATGTTTAAATTAGAATAGAAGAAAGAAAAAATTTAGACAACTGCCAAAGCTCGTTGTATAGATCCATTTCGGGAACTGCTAAATTCCTTCATCGGCAACGTTTAGGCTCCGCTGCTATAACCATTCAGCCACCACAGCGGTTTTTTGTTTGTCTTCATTAATCCTACTTCTATTCTGGTTCGTGCCAATTGATATTCACAACACTGCGACATCTGTTGCAGAATGGCTGTGAAAATTGGACTTGTTTGTTGGCAATGCTGCCATAGTGTCATATTTTATTGACACTTTTTTCCCCGTGCTCTGGGATGTATTAACAATTTTTGTTGTTATATCGGCCTACTGATTTTAAGATCGCGGGTTCGAATCGAGCTCAAGGCCTAACAATAATTTTTTTTTTTTTTTTTATCATTATTATTGTTATGATAAATTTTTTCTTAATTGAAAAAATGTTTAAATTAGAATAGAAGAAAGAAAAAATTTAGACAACTGCCAAAGCTCGTTGTATAGAACCAGAATAGAAGTAGGATTAATGAAGACAAACAAAAAACCGCTGTGGTGGCTGAATGGTTATAGCAGCGGAGCCTAAACGTTGCCGATGAAGGAATTTAGCAGTTCCCGAAATGGATCTATACAACGAGCTTTGGCAGTTGTCTAAATTTTTTCTTTCTTCTATTCTAATTTAAACATTTTTTCAATTAAGAAAAAATTTATCATAACAATAATAATGATAAAAAAAAAAAAAAATTATTGTTAGGCCTTGAGCTCGATTCGAACCCGCGATCTTAAAATCAGTAGGCCGATATAACAACAAAAATTGTTAATACATCCCAGAGCACGGGGAAAAAAGTGTCAATAAAATATGACACTATGGCAGCATTGCCAACAAACAAGTCCAATTTTCACAGCCATTCTGCAACAGATGTCGCAGTGTTGTGAATATCAATTGGCACGAACCAGAATAGAAGTAGGATTAATGAAGACAAACAAAAAACCGCTGTGGTGGCTGAATGGTTATAGCAGCGGAGCCTAAACGTTGCCGATGAAGGAATTTAGCAGTTCCCGAAATGGATCTATACAACGAGCTTTGGCAGTTGTCTAAATTTTTTCTTTCTTCTATTCTAATTTAAACATTTTTTCAATTAAGAAAAAATTTATCATAACAATAATAATGATAAAAAAAAAAAAAAAAAAAAAATTATTGTTAGGCCTTGAGCTCGATTCGAACCCGCGATTTTTCAATTATAGAAAAATTAAAAAAAAAAATATAATCATTACAAAAAATTATTGTTCTGGCCTTGAGCTCGTTTCGAACCTTGAATCGTTAATTTATTTAGCTATGACTGGATTGGTCTTTGTATTTTCTTGTTAGCTAGTAAGAATGATATTAATGCTAAATGATTTTAGTCCAAGATTGATTAGTCCAAAATAAATAGGCGCCTAAATCCTTTCTTCACTGCACTAGATCAAGAGGCAAAAAGGTGGGTATTGCGATTAATGAGGACAATACAATATTCTTTCGGTCAGCCAGGTAAGAATAGACTCATTCGCGCCTTGCCAGCCGTGATACTGTTTACGAATATAAATCGGAGACCGTGAAGGACTTCGTATATCTGAGAATCAGCAATAACAGTAAAAGCTATATCAGCTTAGAAATTAAACGGAGAATAGCTTTTTGTAGCTGAGGAAGGGAAACACCTTCACTGATAGGCAGGTTGAGGAAGACCTGATTTCCCTTCGTGCTCCGAGTCGGCGTCAGTTATCGCGAAACAGGAATAACTGGCGTGACTTTTTACGAAACGGAATAAATCACTTAAGCGGTTAAGCGCCAATAAATGTGATGATAATCAGGGCTGTTAAAAAATTTGTATATTGAAGTGCAAATCACAATATATATACAAAATTATATGTGCACTGAAACTTTTTTAAATTGGAACAAGTAAGAAAGTCTAAGTTCGGGTGAAACCGAACATTACATACCCAGCTGTATACTTGAAATGCTGTTGTTTGTGTGCTTAATAGTGTTACAAGGCTGCGCAATAATACATATACATATGGTTCTATTCAGAACTAATTTTTTTTCGAGTTATGGATCCCGAAACATAAAAAATTGCTTAGTCGTAAAAGGGGCGGTGCCACGCTCATTTTTTTAAATTTGAAATTTTTCCTATTTATTGTTATAAACCCACTTGGGAAATGAAATACCATTGATATAAAGCTCTTTTTAGGTTTAACGATTTTTGATTAATAATATATGTAAAATTGATTTTATCACAAGTGGGTGGTGCCACGCCCATTTTAAAAATTGTTTGCAAATTTTTATTAAGAGTCTCAATATCAGTCCAAAGTTAAAAGTTAAATGTAAAATCGATGACACATCTGTATCCGGCCGATAACAAGCTGATAATAAACCAATAAGAAACCAATGATTTGGCGATACCAAACCGATAACTCTACCATAATAATTCAGTATCGATAATAGACATATTTTAAAAACGATAACTTGTCGGTTTAGGTTGTTACTCTTAAGAAACGGACGAAGTTATTATCAAAAAACCTGAAATAATTTGTTTTTTGTTGAAGTTTCCTCTGTTCTGGTTAAACTTCCACCTCTGGGCGGGCTATAGGAAATTAAACAAAATTTGTTTTCTGCACATCTGCCCGTTTATTTACACATAAAGCTTCATAAGTACTTGGTACTCACGCCTTCTTTAGGAAGTCGCTGACCATCTCACCGAACGCTCACTAGCTAGGCCACTATTGCGAAGGTTCCTGCTTTATATTGCTATGTGATAGGTAAGTACACTAGTCATACTTCTCGTACTACTGATATGATAATGGTTAAACAAGGTATATTATGGTGTTTTGATTTCAGATACATTATTTGGACATTCACAAATGGCCATTCATTTAAAACCGAAAAAATTTCCCGATCGACTTTGTGCAGCACTTAGCCTTATCTAGCATGACGTAAAGGAACTTATTTGTGATAAAATCATTAAAACTTCAGAAATACGATAGAATTTAGTACAACGTTGACAAATATTGCTAATCGTTTTTAGGAAAGTCTCTGAGCTGTCTGCAAGATGCTCATAGTAGCTTATTTTCTGACAGTTTTTTTTCTTGTTCAAAGAAATTGCAAAATGCTAAATGTTAGCTAGTGGCTATCAAATGAAATTGGTTTCTATGTGCAATAACAAAAGTAACAAATACCATTCGTGAAAGGATGAAAAAGAACACTTTGTAAATATGCAACATGTTGCTGAAGCAATATATTGTAGCTGCGGCTTAGCGCAAATGTTGATTACTGCTGCACACCGTCTAAAATGGGTTTTGTCACTTCGACTGATCCTTCCGCATGGTTATGAACTTGAAAAATATTCAAGCGTGAAATTAATTTTTAATGAATAGCAAAAAGAAATTTGTAAACAAGAAAACTAATGAACAACAATGTACAAGAAAAACGTCGTATTATATACCTACCTACGGATAATAATAGAAAGCCAGCAAAGATGTAAGAAACAAATCTTAGCCGATTTTGGAGAACCACCATAGCCCACCCACACTTACATTCATGCATACACACTTAAACACACATTTAAGCTAGCACTTTAGCACTTCACAACTACTTTATCATTAATAATGCTGAAAAAGCATTTCTCTTCCCTTTCTTACCGACCACTCAACACCATATTTTATAGCTGTCATGTTCATGTCAAATCATTAGATTGCTAGCACATATCAACATCAACCATTTAACGTTCGACCGAAGTTTGTATGCGACTTTGTTAGAAGGAAAGTGTGAAGTGGCTATAAAACACAATATTGGGTTTAAATTTTTGTCAACTGTTAATTTAACTAGCAATAACGGCGAATTTATTGGCATATACGAGATAACAATTCACGTTAAGCCACCTTTATAATACTTGGTAAATTGACAAAGCCATTTAAAGACCTTGCAGCAGTGATAGAAGTGCACTGAAACAAAACCGGTAAAAAGAAGAAGACATTCTTAGAAACTAAGAGGTTTGTGTAATAGAAAAATTTTTTCTAAGAAAGTTTTTAATAATGTCTACCGTATCAACGAAGACGAGCATATTTGACATATCCATGAAAGAATAGCAATCGAACTCTGATTATGAATTTTTGACGACCATGAGTGCTTTTTCGATAATTTGGATGTACTGTTACAATAACCTTCTTCGTTCAGGTTGCTAAAAATGTGTTACCTTTGCCCGCGGTATAGGGGAACCTATGCTGTAAGCATAAGGTGGGTGCAAGCCTAAGCGTAGTCTTTGGGTGTGCTATATAGGGAAGTAAAGAATGTCATTGAAAGTGTAATCACTAAACTGTGGGTTAAAATGGAAGCAATGTACGTAGTGGTGTTGATATGAGCGAAATTAAACAGTAAAATTATCGGTTTGTAATGGACGGGTTATGGGCGTGTTATCAATTACTTGGAGACCGATAACGTGGTTTTTTATCAAGAAGTTATCAATATTTTATCGAAAAGGTATCGAAAACTTATCGATATGTTATAAAAAATTTATCGAACTGTTATCAAACAGTTACCGGTTTGTTACCGGAGTGCTAGCCATTTATTATAGGGGTGTTAACTATTTTTTATCGAACACTTACCGATATCTTGTCGAAAATACAAGGGCTTTTATCGAAAAATTGTCGATTTTTAAACGAAAAATTTAAAGTTTACTAAATAAATATTGGTTGTTTATAGAAAAGTATAAATTTATCGATTTTTAAACGAAAAATTAAAAATTTAATATAGAAAAGTAAAAATTTATCGATTTGCTATCGAAACGTTATCGATTTGATATCCGAATTCCACTAACTCACTTTCGACGTATTTATTATTTGTTGTCGAAAATTTATCGATTTATTATCAAAAAGATATTGAATTTGTATCGGATTATTACAAATTTGTTATCGACGACTTACGGTATAACAAATCGGTCGCTAAAAATCCGATAAGTTCATCCATGAGCGGGTTCAGGGTTAGGTTGAACTGGTCGGTCCATGAGAACCTCACACAGCCTGAATGAGTCCATAGTGTACTCAGAAATTTGTTTTGCGATCAAACTGAAAGCCCTATCAAAATCCAGGAAATATATTGTAAAATAACCCCGTCCTCATGGAAAATACTAGAATCTTTCTAAGATCTATCCCACTTGCTGTTTCTAGATCTGACAGCTGTATCACTCCTAGTAGCTGAATTCTTAGCCTGGCAAGCGCGGGGCATAAGCACGAAACCTGCTCGATCGTTTCCTCCGCCAACCCGCACTTTCTACATCTGCGATAACGGACCAAGCCCAGTTTAAAGGCATGTGACGCCAAAAGATAGTGTCCAGTTAGAATACCCGTCATGATTCGACAGCTTTTTTTTATGATAAGAGTAACTTGAATAATCTAAGGTTGTAAGAACTACACATCGATCATCGACACTTTACAGCCCTGCGCTTGGGTCCAGCCCTTCTCGATTGGTCGATCATGTTCAACTCTCGGCTTTTCTTAGTCTCGCCAAATCTAATTGGGACGTGTATAGAACAAGCTTCAGCGCATGCAACTTTTTAGCTAGATCATCTGCTCTCATAGCCAAATGCCTTGGGACCCAATATGAATGTATGCTTCTCTCTATCCCTGTGTGCTTTCCGTGGATTTCTTACACCCTAACACACTTTTAGATGGTATGCTATTTGAGTTAATTGCTTTAGTTGCTGTTTGGCTGGCAATATAAAAGTTGACGCGGCTGCAGTTTCAGGTATTTTCTTCCAGTGTTTCTACTACTTCCGCCTGAAAAACGCTACAGTCATTTGACATCTTGAAGGATCTGTTCATTTCCGAATCAGCAGAGTACACCACAGACCCTACTCCTTTCACTACTTTGGAACAATCACGTGTATCGCCTAGTCCGCCATTTGGGAATTCAGCCTCTTCGTAGCATAGATAGGAAGGTAGTATGCTTGTCCTGTAATTGATGACGCTCTAGGTTATTTTAAAACTTACGGTTTCTACACCTCCCCTATAAGTTTAGTATTCAGTATTAGGTATTAACACCTTTTTTCCACTCTGCTCGATTTGTGAACTTCGCCCACATTTTTTCTTGCAGTGTATCAACTACTTCAATATTCGCTCACTCATCAATTCCTAGCCAAGTAGATATTGCAGAAATTTATACATTTATTTCTAAATACTTGCGAGCAAGATAAGCAAAGGTTGGAAGGGAAGGTCTAACAGCGGCTAAGTAACTACATACAATGTTGCGCAGGCGCACCTCTTCATCGCTGCGACAAAAAGGAACATTTGAAAACAATTAGAAAGGGAAAATGGAAAAGCAAAAATGCTTGACAAGTAAAAAAATTTAGAAAGCAAAGCTTTTGGTGTTATTTAAATTAGTTGATTATTTTCTTTATGTTTTTAAGTTAAGAAACATGAGAAAACAAAAAATATATTGAAGCATAACAAAGTAAATAATTTCAAGAAAATATGTGTGGAATTTGTTTAAAAAACACTATTTAATATTTTTGTGTTTGTTAAGTAAAATTCTAATTTTCGTTTCTGTATTTCTTTTTCTTGTTTATCATACAATATTAGCGTTTGCTGCTTTTGTTGTAAAATTTCTTCTTTGTTTTATTTTTTCTACTCTTTCGGCAGAAAGTTTGCACATCAAATACCATTTATTGTTGTTGTGTTCTCAGGTGCTTGAACTATGTATGCGTGGGCGATTTACTCGCTTCAGCGCCAATCCCTTTTTTCACGATTCTTCCGTTACAAAAAATGTGTGTTGCTGTTGACGCGCCTTTCTTTCTTATGTCAATGATATGTTATTGCCAACGCTTGTTCTTCGCAGCCACAACATTCTTGCTTTACGTTGGCAATATGATGCTATGGTAAGGTAAATATTTGCACTTAGTAAATATTTTCTCATAAAGCAAATCCAAGCTTATACATATACAACATATACATACATATATACATACATACATGTATCCGACGGGTGGGTGGCATATCCAATTTTTCTTACTTGTTTGTTTTCTTCGTTTTTTAGGCAACATTTTTATGCTCATCTGTCCTTTGCAAGCTATCAACGTTATCGCAAAATTTTGTAGCTCGTGAAGATTGTCATTATACGTAACTGTTCCCATATTGCTGTTTTTGTTTTTATACTCAGTTGAGCAGAGCTCACAGAGTATATTAAGTTTGATTGGAAAACGGTTGGTTGTACAGGTATATAGGAATCGAGATAGATACAGACTTCCATATATCAAAATAATCAGGATCGAAAAAAAATTTGATTGAGCCATGTCCGTCCGTCCGTCCGTTAACACGATAACTTGAGTAAATTTTGAGGTAAATTGATGAAATTTGGTATGTAGGTTCCCAAGCACTCATCTCAGATCGTGATTTAAAATGAACGAAATCCGACCATAACCACGCCCACTTTTTCGACATCGAAAATTTCGAAAAACCGAAAAAGTGCAATAATTCATTACCAAAGAAAGCTAAAACGACGAAACTTGGTAGATGAGTTGAACTTATGATGCAGAATAGAAAATTAGTAAAATTTTGGACAATGGGCGTGGCACCGCCCACTTTTAAAAGAAGGTAATTTAAAACTTTTGCAAGCTGTAATTTGGCAGTGGTTGAAGATATCATGATGAAATTTGGCAGGAACGTTACTCCTATTACTAAATATATGCCTAATAAAAATTAGCAAAATCGGAGAAGGACCACGCCCGCTTTTAAAAAAAAAATTTTTTAAAGTAAAATTTTAACAAAAAATTTAATATCTTTATAGTATATACATATGTAAGTAAATTATGTCAACATTCAACTCCAGTAATGATATGGTGCAACAAAATACAAAAATAAAAGAAAATTTCAAAATGAGCGTGGCTCCGCCCTTTTTCATTTAATTTGTCTAGGATGCTTTTAATGCCATAAGTCGAACAAAAATTAACCAATCCTTTTGAAATTTGGTAGGCATAGATATTATGACGTTAACTGTTTTCTGTGAAAATGGGCGAAATCGGTTGAAACCACGCCCAGTTTTTATACACAGTCGTTCGTCTGTCCTTCCGCATGGCCGTTAACATGATAACTTGAGCAAAAATCTACATATCTTTACTGAACTTAGTTCACGTACTTATCTGAACTCACTTTATCTTGGTATAAAAAATGAACGACATCCGACTATGACCACGGCCACTTTTTCGATATCGAAAATTACGAAAAATGAAAAAAATGCCATAATTCTATACCAAATACAAAAAGAGGGATGAAACATGGTAATTGGATTGTTTTATTGACGCGAAATTTAACTTTAGAAGAAACTTTATAAATAGGTTGTGACACCTACCATATTAAGTAGAAGAAAATGAAAAAGTTCTGCAGGGCGAAATAAAGAACCCTTGAAATCTTGGCAGGTATTACATATATAAATTAATTAGCAGTATCCAACAGATGATGTTCTGGGTCACCATGGTCCACATTTTGGTCGATATCTGGAAAACGCCTTCACATGTACAACTACCACCACTCCCTTTTAAAATACTCATTAATACCTTTAATTTGATACCAATATCGTACAAATACATTCTAGAGTCACCCCTGGTCCACCTTTGTGGCGATATCTTGAAAAGGCGCCCACCTATAGAACTAAGCCCCACGCCCTTTTAAAATACTCATTAACACCTTTCATTTGATACCCATATCGTACAAACATATTCTAGAGTCACCCCTGGTTCACCTTTATGGCGATATCTCGAAAAGGCGACCACCTATAAATGGAGGGCCCACTCCCTTTTAAAAATACTCATTAACACCTTTCATTTGATACCCATATCGTACAAACAAAGTCTAGAGTCACCCCTGGCCCACCTTTATTGCGATACCTCGAAAAGGCGTCCACCTATACAACTACCACCACTCACTTTTAAACCCCTCATTAATACCTTAAATTTGACACCCATATCGTACAAACATATTCTAGAGTCACCCCAGGTCCACCTTTATGGCGATATTTCGAGACGGCGTCCACCTATAGAACTAAGGCCCACTCCCTTTTAAAATACTCATTAACACCTTTCGTTTGATACCCATATTGTACAAACAAATTCTAGGGTCACCCCTGGTCCACCTTTATGGAGATATCTCTAAACGGCGTCCACCTATGGAACTAAGGATTACTCCCTTTTAAAATACTCATTAACACCTTTCATTTGATACCCATATCATACAAACAAATTCTAGAGTCAACCCTGATCAACCTTTATGGCGATATCCCTAAATGGCGTCCACCTATATAACTATGGCCCACTCCCTCATAAAATACTCTTTAATACCTTTCATTTGATACACATGTCATACAAACAAATTCCAGGGTTTCCCTCGGTTCATTTTCCTACATGGTTATTTTCCCTTATATTGTCACCATAACTCTCAACTGAGTATGTAATGTTCGGGTACACCCGAACTTAACCTTCCTTACTTGTTTTTTTTTCAATTTTTTATTTTTATTTTTTTTATTTTCACTTTTTTTGTTATTTTACTAACTCTTCCTTGTCAACCAACCTACTTTTACCAGTTGAACTCGTGGTTGGAAACCTTTTTGCTTGTTTCATTTGCAGTTTTAATTGATTCGTCGCTGTTGTCATTGCTGCCCACGTCCTCTTTAGTCAACACATTTTCCCTCTAAGCATTTTGGATTTTTCATACGTGTTCAATAGTTCACCTGACAGAAATACTTGTTTGAGAGGCCCTCAAATGCATTCCTTTCTAAAAGGTGCGGTAACTACAATTTGTGTCACCAATTTCTTTTCCCACCTGTTGACGAATGCTAAGTTTTCACTCAATTCAACCTTAATTTAAATATTGGAATTAGGATAAAGTATTACTTTAGGTGTTAGTTAATTTTTTTTAAATGCTAAGATTTCTTTATTAATCTTAACTTAGGACCACAATATAAACATGGTGGTATCATTCGTAAAGCCTGAAATTTTCACAACCTTTCATTTGGTATGTTTCTCGTTTAAAAAGGAGTGTAAATAGGTCTGCAAAATCCTGTTCCTTCATCTAAAATAGACAAAAGTTAACAGAATCGCAAGCGTCCATATAACTTCAGTTATCTTCCAAACCTAGCATAGTACCGATTTGGAAGTTACCTCGTTTAAAAGGTCCTTTCACATCATTTCATTTGGTATGCTCCTGGTATGAAAAGAAGTCCAATTATGTCTGTAAAATCCTGATTCATCTTAAAGAGTCAAAAATTAATCGAATTGCAAGTGTCCATACAACGTCAGTTATTTTCCAAACCTAGCACATTACCGAGTTAGAAGATACCTCATTTAAAAGGCCCTTTTTCACCCTTTCACTTGGTATGCTCTTCGTATGAAAAGGGGTGTAAATATTTCATCATACTACTTGATGAAATTTTAACTGGCATCAAACTTTTATCCCAAAACGACGGCAGTTTGTATGTACCGCACAAACTCGGGATTTACGCATATATTTTATAATTTTATTTTGATCCCATTGAATTTGTTGCATCCCTGCCACAGATTGTTATCGGATCAGATCCAAGCAGCCGGACTGCTCCATATTCTCTTGTTTCGGAAAGAGTTTGAACCTTACCCCGGTCAAGATAAGAAGAACATATTTAGGACCGTGTTGGTGTATAAAGGATGGTTGTACTGAACGGACCCCACCATTCGTGGATGAAATAATGTCTATAAAACTATTATGGCATCTTGCTGTTTCTGCCAAAAGGCAGGCGCGTAGTCGATTGCACTTAAAATTCAAAGTGGTGACGAAATTCTCAAAATACTCGCTGACAGCACTTAGAGCAAAGATTAAGAAACATAATATACCGTGCTCAGAACTGCTACGGTATGTCAATACCCTCACCTATATGAATGCCTCACTGCACGTTTCGTAATTGGTCAATACGTATTGCTTTTTCTTGCTATTGCTTATAAACAACAATGTACATATGTATACTATATGCTTTTAATCCAAATTGTGTAGAATATGTTCAGGTACGCTCCACAGAACTGACTGGTAATACTGGATTTTTAACAATGCTTTATTAGCAAATAAAAGGCAATACTTAAAACTAATTACAAAGTTTACAGCGGGGCGTTAAAATAGCTGAGTGAATATAACCATCGGCCTTTGCACTAGTATGAAGTATGAATGTTGGAGGTTTAGAACTCAGCTCCCGAAAGGCTGGCTGATGAAGAAGTGAAATTCAAAAACATGACCTAGTAATCACCGCAGTATGCAACTTTTGTATTTTTTTTCTAATATCGATAGCGAAAAAGAAAAAAGATAATATCCTTCAAGAAGCTACCCCCGCTTCATAAGCGGTATGTTAAGGAACTAAGGCACATTTTGAAGACATGGCCTCTTCAACCACCCCAAACAACGAAAGTACGTAAATGTAAAATTCTCTAAAAAACAAAACCAACGCCTCTAACACCCATGTCCTTTTGTCCAACCCCATTTACAATCAGGTTTCCAACACTTCCGTTAGAAGATATCGATGATTATTTGTGTGTGATCACAACTATTGAATGTGATAAAGTACTGCTATAGGAAAAATAAGTCAGCTCGTTTATTGGATAATGATTCATGACCACGATTTACGATGATCAACTTTCCCTTCAAAGCATAAATTGGAGCACAGTGCAACGCATATCATCCTGAGTCATATAATTCCTCTGTTAAAAAAAACGAAGCTTTAATATAAACAATGTTGTTATCATTAGAACTTTTTTACTTTTTCTTGTCTCTATAGCCTCCTCAAATCAATGTTAATCAACACATTATTCATAACCGCAAGACGTGACTTCCATACAAGTTAGTTACGCGAAAAAAAATCATATTCGCTTAACAAGTACAAGCGTACAAGCTTCTAAGCGGATATTCACTTTTTTAGTTGCTTAATTGGAAATATAAAAAATTCCATGAACAACAATATACTTCCATGAAAAATTTTTGCGCGAAAATTTTGTGCTGAAAGTTAGTGCTAACGAAAATATAACAATATATATAAAAATGAATTTGTATGCGTTAGGTCATTCAAAACTGAAAAACGGCTACACCGATTTCAATAATTTTTTTTTATTATTTTTGACCTGATTCAGGGATCATTTACGACAAAAAAATTTATTTAAAAAACTTCAATTAAAAAATATTTTAGCTATTACTCAAAAACGGCTTGACCGATTTCAAAAATTTTTTCTTTACTTTATTTCTATCCGACTGGCTGTTCATTTACAGCAAAAAAAATTTGGAAAATCTTCAATTTATCAATATTTTAGATAACAGTACGAGTTTGGTTGTTATTATTCATGCGGCTTTGGTTGTTTTACCCACCAGTATATGAATCACAGTGGATGGAAAACATTTTGCCAGATGTCGCCATAAATAAATTTCTTTTATATAACCCTTTCGTATATGCAATATAAATTTAAATTTTTCCAATGCCAAACTTTGAGAATTCCACAAGACTTTTGTAATGATAGATTTTTTGCCGCTATAAATTATAAAAAATATATAATCGAGGAAATAACTTAATCATCCCAACGATTTCGGAAGCATAATTGGTTAAGTGAGAGTGAAATACTGGCAACAAAACATAAAGATGTCGACGAAATTAATGATTCGATTCAATATTTAATTTTGGGACCCTTAGTAGCATTCAAAACAGTTGATACACTTATGAATCAAGACGAAGTCGTCAATTATCCGACAGAGTTTTTGAAAGCTCTTGAAATCCCTGGACTTCCGCCCCACAATTTGAAACCTAAAATAGGCTCAGTAATTATCATGTTGCGTAATATAAATCAACCTCGGTTATGCAATGGTACGAGACTGGTGTTAAAAAAAATTTATGAACAACGTTATCGAAGCAACAATTTTAAAGGGCAAATACAAAGGTAAGGATATCTTGATTCCTCGCATTCCGACGATACCAAGAGAATTACCGTTTGACTTTAAGCTGCTTCAGTTTCCCATACGCCTGGCATTTGCAATAACCATAAACAAGTCCCAGGGTCGGTCCTTGGAAGTTTGCGGAATAAATTTAGAATTCCCATGCTTCTCGCTGTCGCGTGTTCGTGTGTCGGAAAACCGTCATCATTATACATTAACACACCGGAAAACAAAACTAAAAATGTTGTTTACCAGAAAGCTTTACAATGAATTGATCAGTGGCAATTGGAGTTGTAAATATTGTCAAGTGTCCGAATACAAAGGTAAACCCCCAGATATATGCTACGATCATTTGTCTATGGCACGGGAAGTGATGTTATCCACCAGTATATACAAATAAAGCAAACTTTTTTAAATGCAGTCATTTGGCCCAACTCATGTAACGCAGAAAACTTAATGTACATGGCTAACGTAACTACGACATACAACTTTTTTAAGTCATAATTTGTTTAGATATAATTTTACACCTCCCCAACATTGCAGATACAAGAACATATATACCACATACTGTACGTGTGAAGGCCAACGAACTATCGACAATTTAGCAGCTTATTCCAAGTCCACTTACTCAACTTAATCCATGTAGGACAATTTAACGGCCAAGGAAACTACAAAACAAATCTTTTTTAAAATTCATAATTTTTTTTTTTATATAATTCTAATTTTCTGCACCATTGCAGATTCAATTACGAATATACCATTTATGCGTGATAATAAAAATATCTAAACTTCAACGGAAATCTACCATCTTTTTTTAAATCTAACTCTATTTCTAAACAAAACTTCTATTAATTAAATATTTCTAGTCCGAATACAGTTAAATTAAGGAAACTAATTTTTAAGGAGTCGATGAGCCAACCAGCCCTATGAGAAAACACGTTTTTGGTAATTCTGCGGGTTATGACCACCGAAACTGACAAAACATCGGAAAGTATACACAAAAAAGTGTTTATTCACCAAAAATTGCCGAATTGCCTTCTATTATTTTTATGCAACATATGGATTTTTTGGTTACTATATTATTTCATTAGAACTATGAACTTAAATCAGCAGCCGGAGACTACAGTTCTTATGACACTATGCAAAATCCATTAAGGTGGATACCACAGTCTAATTTTTCAAAAATTAAAATGCCAATTAAAAACGTTTTATATAGCATTTTTTATTTCTGTGATTTTGGTAGTAAAGATATTCGCTAATACTAAAATATACAAATAGAGAAAACAAGCTTTTAAATTAAAAAAGCATCATTACAAATAAATTTTACTAATAAACGTGTAGATTCGACCGCTTGACTGATATTGCGGATTGCTGTTTATGATTAAAATGTTTGTTGTTTTCAAAAGGTTTTAAAAAATAATTTAGCAAGTATTCTATCTACAATTTATGATTATTTTATTCGAATTACAATAAGTTCAACTTAACGGCTGTAAACAACAACAGGCGTGCAAAGTACTGGAAAAGTAAAGTCATCAGTTCAATGCTCGGAAGGTATGAAACATTTTTAAAGAACTACAAAAGAGTACAATGACAGAACATTGTCTGTCGGGTCAGCTAGTGAAAAATAAAAGTGCAACCAGAAATTATGAATTAAAAAAAACATGAGAGCGCATCTACAACAAAATTCGGCAATTCTTATACACCAACTATATTTGTAAGCTGAGGTTGCATGCTTTTTAATATGCAACTGAGCAAAGCACGTCGAATTAACAACGAAATCAAGGCTATCCAACTAACCCGAAATGGTATTGCAGCTACAATCATAATAATAGAAAAACATACATGAGCTGAGTGAAAATTTTGCCATGCTATTCGCACAAGTTCTATAAAAAAAAGCTAGATACATACAAATTTTTTTATAACATTTATATGTATTTGATGCACAACATACAAACAATATGGTTTTTCAGTAGATGGTTAACTAAGTTTGCTGAAACTCTAGTCAAGTTTAAACTCCATTCTAACTACAGAGCAGTTTTGCAGTCAAAGTTTAAGGCCGCCTTTGGCAGAGGCTTTTTTTTACGACAGCATTGGATTTTTATTAAATAAATAATTTGTAGATACGATAACAGCTGGATTTTGTTTAACAAAAAAAAAATTTTTCCAGCCTTCAAGAAATATCTAGTTGTGATCTTTCAGAAATTTTGTAAAATTTGTAATTCACGAGATATACCTTTCATATCCTACATTGCATGTCAAGTTGAGGTGGAGTTGAAAAAAAACTCGTCTTCAAGGTGGTACCACCAGAGCTAACAGCTCTTTATTGTGAGAGATAAATTAGAATAAAATATTCATGTTTTATTTTATTTTCGTGAAAATACTGTAGCATTGGAAACATACCTTTTAGTAAAAGTTGTTGTTGTTGTAGCGATAAGTACACCCGCGAAGGCCTTGCGGAGTGTTAACGATATTGATGGTCTTTTGCCGAATGCAGATCCGGTACGTTCGTGTAATCAACACCATTAAGGTACTAGCCCGACCATCTCGGGAACGATTTGGTATGCACACATGAAACCTTCTAGACAATCTCGCCCTTCCACCCCTACATCAATAAGGAACTTGGGGTTGTCAGAGCCTCGACTGTCAAAGAAACAGGATTCGCCACGAGAAGGTGCGGTTGACAATTGTGTTGAAGAAGCTATATATTGCGCTGTCAACCCCTTTGAAAAGGTTGCGCTACACAACCCCGTGAATCAGTTTTGTATTTTAGTCGCCTCTTACGACCGGCATACCTACCGCGGGTATATTCTAAGCCCCTTAACCCGCTGGGGTATTGAGTACAACTTGGTAGCTTTCTTCTTTTCAACTTAAGTAACAGCATTGGTTTAAAAAAAAAAAATTTGATATAAAGATTCCTACTTTGCTGAGGATGCTAAAATTCTCAAGTTAAATCACTGTTTCTAAACCACTCTTGAGATTTTAAAGAAGTTTTTTAGTTATCTAATGGTAGTCAAGCCCAAATGCTTTTTGGGTCTATTCGATGTCATTGCGAAGGAATGAAAAAAACTAAGATGCTAACTAGAGTTTATCGGCCGCTTAAGCTGAGCTCAACGTCAGAAAAAGAAGACTGGAAAACAGCAGAATAAGTTTAAGCGTAGTTTAGCATATAAACTGAGTTGAACTAGTACTGAAAAACTGGGCCTTATATGTAAAAAATTTATAAACCAAGCACTTTTCTTTTTACTAACCACTTTTGCTTGTTCATTTTTTCGATAGAAAATTTAGTCATATACACTTGGATATATATTTAGCTGTTAAACCGTACTTCAGGACCAAAACTTCGCTTTTTTGAGAATCGCAGTATGGGCAGCACATATTTTTAAGAAACTAAGTCAGCCTTAGGTATTGAATGGCAACCCTGCGAGTACATTTCAGCTGGTAACAGCTTCTCAGCTTTCGTAGCAGGTATAAAAAGAGGAGCATACCGTCAATTGAAGGATAATCTTGATCTCAATATCATCGGAGTATTATTGTGCCAAATTAATATTGCTAACAACTGCCAAAACATCCGGCGGTGCAAAGATTTTGGCCAGTGTTTTTTTATTATCCTACTTCCAAGTTTTCTAATGTAATTTTTGAATAGTTAAATTGGGTGCAGTTTGTGTGATTGTTCGCTGTGAACCAAACGATCAAACACACGTTTATCGAGGAAATTCCACCACATCACATCCGTTTACCTAATGGCCACAACTATAGCGCTAGTAACTGCAGTAAAACATAACGCCTCGGTTCAGCTGGAGTGCCGGCCGTATGGCTATAGCAGTACAGTGCCATTCAATATAGGAAGAATGGCCTACATGGCCGCTTGCCTGAGCTTCGAAAATGACCTTCCAGCTAAAATAGGACCGGAAAATTGGCGCAAGAGTGCGCAAATGGCAGAGCATATTAAACACATATAAATCGATAGTTCTAAACTAACGGAGTGGTTCGTGTCTGCTGTTTACTTTGCTGATCTAGAAATAAGCAGATCTTATAGGCTAGCAGATCACTGTAATGTCTCCAGGTGGAAATTAGAGTCGCTATGAAAGTAGCAGAAATTCTGTTGAATGCGTGCTTAAGTTGCAGTCGCGTCAATATATAATCCAGTAGAAATAGAGAGAGAGAGTGGCGTTTTCTAGGTAGTGTCGCCGAGAATACTACGATCCAAGGAGACAGGAGTTGCATTTGATTCATCAAGCAGGATCCATCACACCTTACAGAAGTGCGGAGCTGCAAAACTTCTAAGATCATATGCAAATCTTACGACGTTGGACTGACAAAATTATTTATATCTCAAAAGATAGAAGACTTAAAGCTCACGATGATAAACGATTGGGCACGTTCTGTGTTCGTGTCCCATGCTGGAGACGTCAAGTCTTCTGCTACTAAAGGCGGGAGAGTTGCCAGATCTCGAGGCAGCAACTAAGCTAGTTTCTAGAAAATCTACTTCAAATTTGTCACGTAAGTAGGCCTAGATTAAAGTATAAACGGCTGAACTATCTTATCTAGACTGGCGTTTTGAAAACGCTATATAACAGTAAACTTTTTGTATTAAAACTTGTTTAAAGAGCGCCTTACCTCAAATTGAAAGAACGCAACTTCTCGGAATTTTTTGCAAACTAAAAAATATCAATTCAAAAGTTTTCAGCTGAGATAGAAGGTTTATAAAAATCGCAGGTAGGACACTGCCGAATCAGTGGAAGAGAGATGGACATAGAAAGAGATTGGAAAAGGAGGTAGAGTGGTAGGAAAGTTAGGAAGGAGGGGGGGGGGGGGGGTGTTGGATGAAGCTTCAACGTGGTAATATGGAAATATTTCCGAGGTGGTCGCTAAAGTGCCCTAACGGTGTTATTTTCCGGAACGCAACTTATCAATATCCTGGAAAGGACTATTAACATCTACAAAAATTCCGTAAACCTTCAGAGTCTCATTATCGTAACAAGACGAAGAAAAGTTGGGAGAAAAAAGAGGTATAAGACGGGCAGATGGAGGAAGTAAAGTAGGAGAGAAAGTAATAGAGATAGAGATAGACGTGGAGATATAAATACTGGGAGAGCTAGAGTGTGATCGATAGAAAAAAAAGGAAAGAAGACTGATAATAGAAGGGGAGGAAGGAAGCAAGACATATAGCCAGAAAAGCAATTTTTTAGTCTCTTAGTATTTAAAATGAAGTTAACTTCAAACTCATGGCTAGCTTCGCCCGTAGCTAAAAATTTAAAAAAAGTTATTGAAAATAAAACTTATAGAATTTAGATGGTTTCACTACATTTTTGGCTTCCTTGCAAAAATGCTTCATTTGGGAATATGTCGTTTCACCTTCTGCTTCTTTATACGGCCTAATATTCATCCATAATATTTCAAACATCGTCTGCTTGTAACAACGTTTGCGTCGATTTCGTGATTTTTGCATATCATCGCGTACGCAAAAACGACTTTCTTTTATTATGCAAATTTAATATTCCCATTGTTTCAAATACGAACATTGCATTTTCGCAGCCTGTCGTTTATTCTTATTATTTGCATTGAAACCCAGAGGCGCTACATTGGGTACTTTAAATCTTCTCACAAATTATATTAAATGCGTTGTGCTATGCTAATTTTCAATTGACAGGAACTTCAGTTTTAATGGATAGCATAGCCTCCTTAAAAAAAAAAGAGAGAGTAGAACAGCAAAATATCAAGAAAGCACAGTTCTATTGGATCAAAATAGATCAGTCATTTGACTTGTTTGTTTAGAGCAGAGGTCGTCAGCTAGTGAAAAAGTTATTCACCCTCACTTTTTTGTTTATTAGTAGCGGAACAAACATTGTAGCAAGATTGAATAAGGCCATTGTTTATTAGCGCATTTCACAAAACATATTTTGCAAAAAAAAAAAAGCTCATCCGTAGAATTTTGCAATTGTTTAATATTAGTGCTATACTATTTTGTTAGACTCAAGTAACAAAATAACATTTTTATAGCATACTAATGAATTATTTTCTAAGAGTTAAAAACTTGCGTGCATATGTCTTGCCTGGTTGCTCGTTAATCAACAACCACTACTACGATGATTTTAATCTTACCAACACAGCCACGGCTAAAATTTTTTTAGAGACAAACCATTTTTAACATTATGCCATCTTCAGTGCCATTTAAATCGGTTCAATTGTGTGCTCTATGCTGACGAAAAATTTTAAAAATCTTTCACATGAAATGTCTCGGCCATTTCAAAACTGCCAACTATAGCTCACTAAAAGGCACATATTTTACACGTCTCATCTAAAGTTTCAGCGTCAGTTTTGCATATTTTCACAGTAACTACTTGTAGTACTAAGTATGAATAGTACTTTGATTTGTTTTCATTTTCATTTTGAGTGTTTTTGTTTTCTCTCCTTTATGCATGCCACTTCCATTTTTGGCCAACATACGATTTTGGTATTTTTGCAGTTCAATGCAAATATTTGAGCTTCTACGACTCACTATTGGCTATACTAGACTACAAGTAACTCTAAACTACATTTTTGTATACTTTTGGTTGTTATGCCTTGCGTTTTACTTACTACCTTTTTAAGCGCAGAAGTGCTAATATGAAAATTTTGTTTCAAGTTGGCTGAAAAAGTGGGAGCTTTCTGTTTTTTTTTTCAACTATTTTGCGTTCCTTTTTTTGTGTGTTCAAGTTGACGATAATGTTAAAACGCGTTTATCATGTCAATGAACAACTCGACGTTTCGAAGGTCAAATTAAATGTCGGTTTATGTTGTCGGTTCTGATTTTAATATCACATATAAATGTTTAAGGCCACGGAAGTTTCCTTATTATAAAATAAAATAAAGAAGGATTAGATTTATATCTGGAAATTATTCTTAATTTAAAAGCAAATCCTAATTTTAACGGGTGAATCGAGAGAAAACGACGCATTGGGTAAAAATTTGAGTTAAAAGATTTTAATTTAACCCGTAAAAAATGTGAAGCAGATATAGATAATAGTCCTCTGGGAACGGAGAGAATATATGCACAGAAAACCGCGAGAGACAATTTTATCTTGATAAATTTATCACAGTTCAACTCTTTTCTAGGTTAGGTCGAACTGGCCAGTTGATAAAGACTTCATATAGACCGTATGTGTCCATAATGTTGACAAAAATTGTTTGACGACCAAACGGATAAACCTCAATTTGATTAAAGGATTTATGTTTCTATAACATATAACTCAATCCACTTCGCAAGTAACAGATTTTCTAGGACTTAGATTTATTGTTGTTTTGATATCTGGCAACTCTGCCGCCCCTAGTAGCTGGAGCATTGACCTCGCTAGCGCTGGACTCGAACATAGAACGCGCTCAACCGTTTCCTGCTTCAGCTCGCCCTTCCCACATCTGATGTTACTGAGGAGGCCTAACTTATAAGCATGTGGCACCAGAAGACAATGTCCAGTAAGTATGCACATGATAAGCCTATGGCTTTGTCTTTTTAGAGATATTGGACGTCTAGTGATGCACACTCCTTCTCCAATTAGTCGGCCTTTTCGTTATATATATATATATATATTGTTACGAATATTAGCAAAACTGAGGAGTGCTGCCATCTCCAGGCCGATGCTAAGCAGTGACGTGAATTCACATCAATAATTCAATCATTATGTATCTACATAAACGAATCAATAATTGCGTCTACACATATGTACACATTCCGACGAGCAACATTTACATACAAGGCAGCGAGAGATAAGATGTCACACACCGATGAATTTACTTATACGCTTATGTGTGTGCGGGAGACTGTAAACTACAAACACATGCATATATCTTATCTGAGTTGTCACAAGAGAGAGCAATAATTTGTGCACGTAGTTGTGGCTGGCGATTTTGTAGCCGAAACAACTAGTAACTTCTGGAAATCGAAGAGCCTAGAAGTATGCAGCGTAAACTATAAAAGCGGTGCAGGCGAGTAAGAAGAAATTCAGTTTGATTTGAGTTGTCAAGCAGTTTGATTAACACGATATCTAGCGAGCAATAGCAGTATTATTTTGAATAGTGGAGTTTCATTTGAGCTATCAGTTTGGTTATTAAGCTATTCGTTGCACAGTTTGAGTGTTATTGTGAAGCATTTTAATAAAGGCCATTTTTGCATTATTCAATATTGGAGTTATTTATTCAACAGTTTAGCGATACGAACCTAGCAAAAGGGGCAAATTAGAGGATTTGCAGCAAATTCGTTACAATATATATACATCTTTATGACTGGAGACCCAGTAGTTGGTATGGGTCGGTCGGAGAGAAATATCTCCAATGAGTTTTTGCATTCCAGGACACTTCTTGCTGTACTGTTTAATTATTAATAACCGCCTGATTATCAATATATGTATTGACGCGACTGCAGCTTAATCACGCTTTCTCCAGAATTTCTGCTGATTTCTTCACGGATATAATTTTCTTTTGAAAGATGCTGTAGTAATCTAACAGCCTGTATGATCTACTTATATATACATAGACACAGTAAATAACATACCCGACCCCTTCCATCAATTTGAAACCATCCGTATTCACCTGTATAGTATGTTCTGCTCCATAGCGCCGACCCTGCTGCTCAAAAGCGGTCCAAGATTATGTTTGCCTGATATTTGATGGGGTTATACTTCTATAGGCATAAGGACTCCACACAAGCTACCCAGAGGCCATGAGTCTTGTGCATGCAATGCTGCCGATGGAATAGCTTTTAGGGCTCACGTTATGCTAATCATTGATATACTGCATACCAACTACAGTTTTTTGGTATACGTACTTCTCTTGCGTGCATACAGTGCCGCGTTTTCGCTCTCTCTTCCACATGGTGCCACCACGACAACTTACTATCTAGTATAAATCTTAGATACTTTGTGCTACATTTTTCCTGTAGAGTTAGCCCTCCAAGCTTAGGCTGAGTCCAATTAGGGACGTTATACTTCGTAGTAGATAATACTAGATCGGGTTTCCCCGCATTGGCGGTTAACCCTACTTCAAATGAAGAGGCATATCCATCCAAGTACATACAGTACAATTACCTGATTCATCAGAGAGCTGATTGTTGTTAGGCATCTGCTGCTTATGATGACTGAACGTCATCTACATATGCCGCAACTTTGAGTGGTCCTCCGTCGAATCACCTAAGAGGTTGGTTTATAACCAGCGTCTACAGCATTGGTGATAAAACCCCACCATTATGATGTGATCATTCTACAGCTTAACATTGTAGCCGATTCAATATTGTTACGAATATTAGCAAAACTAAGGAGTGCCGCCAGCTCTAAGCGATGCTAAGCAGTGACGTGAATGCACATCAATAATTCAATCATCATGTATTTACATAAACGAAACAATAACTGCGTCTACATATATGTACCATGTATTTATACGAGCAGCGGAGAGTCAATGCACAAATACATGCATATATCTGAGATACTCCTATAAGTATGCAATGAGAAAAACTATAAAATTGTGCAATTGTAGTTACAGCTGAGAAGTTTGAGAGCTCATGGACAATGCTAGTAGATTCTAGAAAATGCGAACGAGGAAACCAAAGAGTATAAAAGGCAACAGATGTAGAGGCGCTGTAATTCAGTTCATAGATGAATGGATCTGCAACTCTTTGTTTCGAGAGAGCGCTGTCAAAATGCACATTTTTTATAACATTTGTCAATGATGCCACTCCAAACAAAAATGAAGAGATCTGAATATGGGGATTTTAGACATACATTTCGGCGATTATAGTTTCAATCATTTAATAAAATGATAGCCGTAAGATATTCATTTCTTTAAACTTATTTTACAATAATACGACCAGCTAGAGTCAAATATAAACAAATCTAAGTAAAATTTACATTTTGATTAAATTAATTAGTCAAATATTGTAACGCATTTAACTCAAAGTGAAAACCATATATTCTTTTGAAATTTTAGTAAATCGAACCTAAGACATAATAGTTAATTTTATTTAGTGGATAGGGCTTATCCTACATGTCTGACGTTCCAGGTTCTGTGATCAAAATGGGCTGGTTGCATCGGGACCTCATATTTACAAAACCTGTTTTTAATGATAACTTCTGAATGGGAAATAATATTTACCCTCCGCCTTCGAACTTATAATATTAACACTAAAACAAGTATTTTTATCCTTCCCATAATTTTTGAACGCTATTCTACAGTTGTAGGTCAAACTAAATTTTTACCGAAATTTTTGGCCCGTTTTTCATTTTAGCTGGTACATTTTTTGTTCTGGCACCCGCTTCAGCTGGCGCGAGGGATTTATCTGTGATTGTTGCCAGCTCAAATTTGAGATAAATCCCTCATGAGATCGAAAAAATTGAGAGCGTAAACAAATGTTTCGTATCAAGTCATCTAGGATTCACTTTCATTTGAGCTATCAATCAGTTTGGTTATTAAGCAAGCTATTCGTTGCAAAGTTTGAGTGTTATTGTGAAGTACTTTAGTAAAGGCTATTTTGCATTATTAAATATTGGAGTTATTTATTCAACAGTTTAGTGATTCGAACTCAGCAGAAGATTGCAAATAAGAGGATTTGCAGCAAATTCGTTACAATATGTTAAAGCTACAATTGAGTTGAGACTGTACATAGTTGTTCTTTCCGAGTCAGTGGTGAAAGCTCCGGCAATGTCCAGTGGAGTTGCCTGGGGCATATCTTTGGTGCTCTACGTCTCTCTCTATATTCATGACCATCCTATGCAACGGAATATCGACTAATTTGCCTTTGGTGTAAGTAGGCTGTGGTGAAGAGATATTTGATATTGTATACACATCTTTTAATCTCTCTGGGGTTTTGAGCAGAAATGATATCAACTTAATAGGCCTGTAGTCCTTCTGATGAACTGTCTTTTCCCGCTTTAGTTTTGAAGACTACTCGATCTATTCTCCAAGGTCGCGCGCCAACTGCTATAGGAACACTGTTGTCTTTAGTCAATGAAGTTACTAGAGGTTAAATTGTTTAGTGACGAGATCCTCACAACACGACCTACATATCTAGACGAAGTTTACTGGTAAGATCATTTGTATCAAAGATGGTGTGCCCAGAATTTACTGACGGTAAATAATAGGTTAGGAAGATATTTTCGGAAGCGTTTTAAACTACATATGTTCCCTCCCAAAAGGAATCCCACCGTGTGTTTCAAATCAGTTCGCTACCGTTTCGGAGCCATATATCAGACCATTTCAGTTTGATACGAGGTTATTTTTGAGATTTTTCAAAGATCAATTTTTTACTTTTTGGAATCATTTCAGTACTATTCTCTGCACTTTTTCGATGTAACTTAGTTATAAAATCAGCGAATGCTATTACGAGCAATATTAATTACTTTCGAAAAACGGGCCTGCCAATGTGAAGAAATTTTAATATTTTAACCGTACATGATCTTTTGGGCTACAGACACGTATTCAATATTAAATGTTTTTGCCATTTATTTGTACACATAATTTATTACGAGCACTTTTGGCGTATATCTGGCTAAATTTGCAGGCGTATCTCACACCTAAAACTAAACGCGCGTAACTCAAAAATGTCGATTTTTGAAGTTATGCACTCTACATGGTTCCTCAATTTATTATAGAACGAACTTTGTAATCAGTGCAATAATAACTCTAGTACTCGCCAAAAAATTGCTTGATAAAAACTTAGCTTCTGTCTGCGTACATGGTACAGTTAGTCGGGGCTTTCGCATTTTCTGAACAGCTTGTTTTTTTGAGTTGATTGCTTTTTCAAGCGAAATGTGTAATATGTTCACATTACTTTTGGGTGTTCAACTGTGAACAGTCATAGCATTTTAAATCACCACAAAATGAATTGAATTCGACTAATTCGCATGTGGCTAATAGTCTGCATCCACAAACACATTACATGCATAAATTTTTTTCTTTGCTTTGCTTTTAGGGATGGTTCCATACAAATGAATTGAATTGGTATTAACGCCACTATGTATGCATTGTATGGTTTTAGCTATGAGCTGATAATTAATTATTTAGTAGGCCATTAGGCAAATTGACTTTTAAATTTAATGCGCCACAAAACGTGTGAATGCGCTAATGCATGAGATTTTCTATAAATTTGTTGGGCTATAAAACACACACAAAATGAAAAAAAAAAAAACAATAATAATATTAGGCGAATACATTGCTGTAGTAACTAATCAATGGTATTTATTTTGACCAGAAATTTTAAATTATAAATAAATAATTAAAGGGTATGAAAAATGTGTTTATTGACCGTAAATTCTGTGGTCACAAGTCATAATCGCCTAAGTCAAGATAGTATAATTCGCTAAAAATAATTTTCGATAGCATTTTATACGTTATGTATAAACGCAAACGATTTAACATTTTAAAAATGTAAAGTGATACATATTAGGGCTATTGATTTTGAATAATATTTGTGTATATTTGGATTGTACATTCGACAATTAAAGCATTTTATACAACTTTTTCTTTAACGTGATTTCAGACATAGGCTGTTATGACTTCTGACCATGGAACTATTGAATTGAAATTGCGTTTATGTGATTAATTTTAAGCTAAAAAGTACATATTTAACTTTTAATTAATATATAAATGTTTAGCTTAAATGTGGATATCAAATACATATTGGTAATTAGTGCAGGCTTAAGCTTTTAAATAGCTAAATAAATAAGTATAAATTAAAATTTTTCATGTATTTTTACTGTTACTGTTGTTAGGCCACCGTGGTGTGATGGGTAGCGTGCTCCGCCTATCACACCGTATGCCCTAGGTTCAACTCCCGGGCAAAGCAACATCAAAATTTTAGAAATAAGATTTTTCAATTAGAAGAAAATTTTTCTAAGCGGGGTCGCCCCTCGGCAGTGTTTGGCAAGCACTCCGGGTGTATTTCTGCCATGAAAAGCTCTCAGTGAAAACTCATCTGCTTTGCAGATGCCGTTCGGAGTCGGCATAAAACATGTAGGTCCCGTCCGGCCAATTTGTAGGGAAAATCAAGAGGAGCACGACGCAAATTGGAAGAGAAGCTCGGCCTTAGATCTCTTCGGAGGTTATCGCGCCTTACATTTATTTTTTTTTTTATTTGTTGTTAGTCATACAGAGCTATAATTTTTGAATCATTCCGGGCTTTGATAGGCATTTCCATTTAGAGTGTAATATTATGGCGCAAAAGAAAAAAGTCGGGACTATCTGATTAAATTTTTAAGTAGCTAAAATCATTAATTTTCTGCTTCCTCATTAAACTCAAAGTCGTTTTGTAACAATTCGATGAACGTTATAAAAGCAACAAACTATTTATATAGATTTCCAATCAATTTTAGTCCAAAAAGTTTAAGTTTAGGTCTCTCGAATCTCGCAGTAGAGGGAAAAGTTGCAAAAGAACAATAGCATGGCTTTGGCTGAATGTGTTTGTAATAGTTCCAATATCGCAGGAGTGCGTATTGGAGTCGCACTCCTTGAAGAAAAGGCTTTGGGGAGATATGGAGGGTATAATCGAAACGTTGTTTAACCCAGATATGCCGAGCGTACTACATGTAGTACAACTGTTATTTTCAAAATGTATCGTAAACAGTAATTTAAACTAAGTAACCAACCTGTCGCTGTGCTACTGTACAAACCAGGCATTATATTTTGCTTTGAACAAAATGTCTGTTGCAATTCCTTGGTTGCCTTTTTAATATCAAAATTGTGAGTTTTGTGAAATTGTCAAAAGTGTGAAGATGTCGCGTAATCGATAAGAAAAAAATATTTAAGTCCATTTTGTTTTGTTCTGTTTTTTGTATATTTTTATTAAAAATAGTTCTAGAAATTGAGGTACACCAATAGTAGAATTGTAAAACCCAATTATATGTGATTTTTGTTGATTTATTTGCTGGCGTACTACATGTAGTATGCTCGGCACTAGAGTACAAAAAAAATAAAAACAATAGATTTTTTTTTTTTTGGTTTTTAACTTTAAATGAATAAAAACTAAAAGAATAAAAACGATTTTTCCTATATAATCAAAAATTACTACTTTTTCCTTGTGTATGTGCCGAGCGTATTACATGTAGCACACCCTACACAACCGTTTAAAATATATATATATTTTTTTAAATTTATTTTAATTTCTGTAATATTTTATGTTAAAAGAACAGTATTAAAAAAAATTGTGGAAACTGCTTCACCAGGAGATCCATCGGCATATAAAATAAATTAAAAATTACTTCAAATAAATATTTTCATACATTTAAAAGCAATGAGGGTAATACCCGCTTAATTCATATAATAGACAACATTGGTTGATTCTATGAATTTCAATAAATATACCAAATCAAATATCCAGTTTCTTTGAAACCACTCACAACAAAAAAGCATAACTGTGACACGTGTTTACAAACAGAGAATAATATATGCAAGGAAGGCAATTGGTATGAGTTTACAACAACTAATTTATTACGTGGCTGAATATGTTTGTAACAGTTCAAACATCATAGGAACGCGAACTCGAATCCCACTCCGGAGAGAAAAGGCTTTGAAGAGATTTACGAGGTATAGTCGAAACAGCTGTCACCTTGTCCGTCCTGATGTCACGTAGTTTAAATTTTTCCCAAACTATTGAATAAACTAAATTAAATTAAGTTAAATTAAATTAAATTCAATTTAAATTAACTAAACTAAATTAAACTAAATTTAATTTAAAAAAATTTAAACAACGTAACATGAGGACGGACAAGACGATTAACTCATACAAACATACAACATTTGGTTAATTCGTTGTAGTTCTATAAATAGAACAAAAACAGCATCAATACCAAGTTTCTCTGAAACCGCTTTACCAACATGCATAGCTTCAACACATAATTACATACGAAGTATGTGATGTGTAGAAGAATAATATATGCAAAAAGAAGGCAATTGGGAAACTCTTTACAACAACTAAGGCATGACGTAGCTGCATGCGTTTGTAACCATTTCAACTATCGTAGGAGTGCGGGTTCGAATCCCACTCCCGGGAGAAAAGGATTTGAAGAGATTTACAAGGTATAATCGAAACAGCTGTCACTTTGTCCGTCCTGATGTCACGTTGTTTAAATTTTTCCCAAATTATTAAAATAAATTATAATATTAAAAATTGCTTGAAATAATTGTTTTCATGCATTTAGGGGAATACGGGCAATCCCCGATTAACTCATATAAATTAAATTAAATTAAATTAATTTCAATTAAAATTTTAATTATTAAATTAAATTAAACCATATTAAGTTAAAATAAATTAAATTAAATAAAATTACATTAAAATAAATGAAATGAAACTATATTAAATTAAATTAAATTAAACTAAATTAAATTAAATTAAATTAAATTAAATTAAATTAAATTAAATTCAATTAAATTCAATTAAATTAAATTAAACTAAATTAAATTAAATTAAATTAATTAAATTAAATTAAATTAAATTAAATTAAAGTAAATTAAATTAAAAATATATTTGCTAAACTAACAGTTAACGGATGATTATTATATGACATTCACATTGCACCGTAAATTCGAATTTAAGGGCCATTTTGGAGTTTGACAGTGCTTGTAAATACGAATATACCACATACAATAAAGTTTATGGCGTAATGTGAATGCCATATTAGGTCTGAAATAAAATTATTGAAAAAATTCAGAATGCTCATTTTTGGAAAAAGAAAAATCCTGTACCTACCTTGAATAAATAAATGTCACCTAATTTAAGCAAACGGCAGAAAATTTGCATGTATAGACAAGGCTTTGGATAGTCACAGCATCAATTTTTCTATAAAGGATATGAGAAAATCTAAATTTAAAAACTGAGCGTCGTACCTCTTCCATGTAAAATATAGTTTTTTTTTTCAAATATGATAAGTTTGCTGAAGTTTCACCTGGTTGTTATTTGTTAAAAAATAAAGGTCCTGAAAAATGCATACAGATTGTGTCGTACTAACCGTAAAATGTTCCAGAAATTTTATGGGCACTGAACATTCTCAACGTAGAAGATGCCGTTACTTTGTTATTATAAAATTATATACCTGGAATAAGGACATCTTTTAAAGCAAGTTTCCATCTAACTTAAAACAAATTATGTTGAGCTTCAGAGTCCTACGCGTTTCAACATAAAAAACAAAGAGTGGCACTGATTGCCCAACTCGCGGTTCTAAAAAATGTATTTTAGTACGATAGAAGAATACCACATGTGCTTGATCATTTAACCATAATAGATCTAAACAAAGGACGCAGTGCATAGAGGTCCTAGTACTTGAGCATTTCGTATGGACAAATCGCATAAGGTTATCGCAAAACAATTTTAAAGACTTTGTAATTTACGCAGCTAAAAGCTGTGTTTTTTTAATATGTACTTAAACTTTATATGGACTGCCAAGTGCATAAATTTATGTACACTTATGAAATTGTTGCGCAGAAAATTAGTACCGTTAAATTTCAGTATACATATATAGTCAGTTGCAACTGTAACGCATCTCTTCATTTTATCTCTACACTATTCTCAGCTGCTATGACCGAAAATTGTGTTAGCTCACTATTCATCTCAACCGATTCGGCTATAGGTAATACACTATGACCAACAGAGGTGCGCGTCTCCGCTATGAAGCACAGTCCATGTTGTAGCCAGTTATTTAACCACGTCGACGAGTCTTCACTAATTTCCGCTAGATGGGTCTCCTAAGCATTATCTTAGTGATGATAAGCGTTTTTAACAGGAAAGGTAGATGTTGGAACCCGCCTATGGAAGCAGAGATAGAGGGCGGCCCTTACTCCGCTGGAAGGACCAGGTGGAAAATGATTTAGACTCCCTTGGTGGGACCAATTAGCGCCGATCTGCGGAGAGAAGGAGCGACTAGAGCGTCTTGTTGGAAGGCCATAACCGTTTAAACGGTTAAGCGCCAATTAAGTAAGTAATTAATATTTCATATTTTAAAATTATTCGCTAAATTTTTTAAATTACTCACTCTTCATATTTGGGCTGCCATTTTTATACATTCGAACAATTAATTTTCCATTTTTCCCTACCCTAAATATGACAAATCCTTATTTGTGCAACAAGAGTCATTTGTCATATACCATTTATCTCGCTAACAATGCCAATAATCAACGCGTGGCACAAGACAATGCAAATTTTCAATGCTGTCATTCAATAAATACGATAAGCGATAAAAATCGGCCATAAAAGTCGTGTATTAATTAGAGCAACTATAGTGACAATTGTACTGTAGAGATAAGCGGGCAATAAAGAACTGCATTACTGCTTACATGAGCCAAAGAAGGAAAAAAAAAGGAGTCCCAAAAAGCGTTAGAAAAGCAGTGGCTTTAAGTGCAAACAGTAAAGGGAACTAAACAAACTACCAAAGCGAAACGAAGTCTAGACAAACGACCACCCGCACCAATGTTGGAAACATGCAGCCAAATACTTAAGTTTTGTACATGCATAGCTAAATAAATGATATGCAATTGCTGTACATTAGGCCGGTCGATTTGTGGGGAGGCAAAAAAATCGCCCATTGCTCTGTGAAAATCATATTCTAGGGATCAAAATAAGAAACTTTGCCGAAGGAACCATACCTCTAAAATGACTTCTGATGTCCCCCCCATTTGAGCAGTAGAGGCAAATTTTGAAAAATCCCACTTTGAAATGCCTATGTTTTTTCTTTTTGGAGTTTATTTTTCTCTTTAGAAATTTATTTTGTCAGAACATATGTAAATGGAAAAATGAATTTAACTTAGTAATAGAAAAGAAATAAAAAAATATTATTAGAAACTAGCGTTTTTACAACCCCCTTTTAAAACCAAGGCATTACTGTGATGCATTTGCATGTCGTAAACATAGTTGTGTGGGTTTTTTATTCAACCGTTATAAAAAATGAAGGTATCACTGTGACACAATTGCAGATCGTAAAATTGCTTGTGTTGTTTTTTTTAAGCCACTACAAGACACAGCAGGTAGAATTGAAATTGCCCCTACCCAAAAGTTCGACCCAAAGGGGGGACATCAGAATTCGTTTTAGAGGTATGGTTCCTTCGGCAAAGTTTCTTATTTTGATCCATAATATACGATTTTCACAGAGCAATGAGCGATTTTTAAATCGACCCGCCCTACTGTACATACATAAGTATATATGTGGCAGCTGTGTGTTATGCGATGCAAATTATCGAATAATTTGCCGCCATTGATGTTGACCTCGCCCACAACAACTGAACTGCAGCTTAACTAGTGCGACTGATATGCCATTTGTGCTAACAAATGACGCATGCTTCTTGCTATTAACAATTTTGGAGCTTATATGTATGCACATTAGGGGGGTCTTATTTTCCAAACGTTTTTCGATTCTCGATATCACCCCCATATATATTGCAGCAGCCTTAAAGTGTTTATGAGCACAAATTTAGGCCGATCGAAAATTACTTAGAGATTGCAGAAGGTTTGAAATCTTTTAAAGGGCGCAATTGTCTCTTACTCGTCATCAAAACCCTTCTGCATATTTTTCTCTCAAATATAAAATTAATCGAGTACGAATGAAATTATGAAAAAGAAGTAGATTCCCATCAGACTCAAAATTTTTAGAAAGTTTTCAGTTTCAAAACGATATTTTGAGAAGTTTTTTTGTAACGGGCGTTTGTCATTTTTTTCATACAATGAATGATAGTATTTCTGTATATATTATTTTGCTATATAGCTCTGTTATAATTGAACCGATTTCTAGGGTAAGGCTAAGAGAGAATTCCCCGCTTAACTCATACAAATAAACAACATTGATTAATTCGTTGTAGTTCTATAAATAGAACAAATCAGCAACAATACCAAGTTTCTTTGAAACCGTCTTACCAACAAGAATAACTTTAACACATAACTACATACGAAGTATGTAGTGTGTAAAAGAAAAAAATATGCAAAGAAGGCAATTGGGAACAACTTTACAGCAACTAAGGCATGACGTGGCTGAATGCCTTTGTAATACTGCAACCATCGTAAGAGTGCGGGTTCAAATCCCACTCCCGGGAGAAAAGGCTATGCAGAGATTTACAAGGTGTAATCGAAACAGCTGTTGCATTGTCCGTCCTGATGTCACGTTGTTTAAATTTTTCCCAAATTATTAAATAGAGAATTCCCCACACTTTTGCTCGTAAACACTTTTGTCCACTGTAAATGCTCTCAGTGAGTGCCGGATGGCAACACATTCGTCCAACCGGATTACTTCCTTAAGATCCTGTACGAACCATTTGCTCCCCCCCATGAACCTTACTAGAAGTGAAAGATCAACTTTCCCAACCTCTACTCGACTGTCGAAAAACCATGCTCCATAAGTCAAAGCCATCTACCTAGAGGTCTTAAACATCGGCAGAGAAGGTGATGAACCGATTACGTTTCCTCCCCATCCTGACAGTTTCTGCAGAGGGAGCTTGTTGGTATGCGCCACCGTCAGAGCATTGCTTCAATAGTGCTCTTTGATGACACCCGTAAAGAAAGCTAGTAACTTTTCCATCCAAATAATGCAAAAAAGACCTTCAGTCCTCGCAAACAACTTAGTTGGTCCACAGAAAGTATGTTTCCCTAACATCATATTCCCCGGTTTTGCTCAGAAGATAAGTGATCGTACGAAGCTGTCCGCCGCGCTTATAACCATTTCCGAACCTTTCCTGGCGATTTCCTTCGCAAATTTATTTCCTTCAATATCGCTGTGCCATAAGACTCAGCAAAGGAGAGATTTTGGTACTTAGTGGACGTCCGCGACGCTCGACACCTCCGACTTCATCATGTTGGATATGCGACTTCATCACGTTGTATCCTAGTGTTTTATGGCGGCCTGGCTGTTGACAAAGATTAATGTCTGGTACCGTAATATCTGCGAGTGTTCTGACTGCTCTCTCTATGGCATAGACCTCCGCTTGGAAAACATTCCATGAGTCAGGTATTCGAACCGATTTATTTACCAGCAGATGGCTTGAATACATTCCAGCGGGACTTCTAGGATTGTAGTAATTTAAAAAAAAGCGATATAGAAAGTACTTTGGAAAGGTGTAAACATTTCATGGGTAAAGACATATGGACACCAGAAAATAATAGAATACGTCCTTTTTCGCGACTTCTCCTTCCGCAATTTCTAGACCTTTGTATACTGGCCCAAAGCTTTGTATATACTCGTTTTTGTGCTAAGAATTTTTAAAAATTTCCTGAGTATACAGTGTTGTGCATTATTTCAAAATAAAGTGTTGATTTTAATCCTCTAAAAAAATTTCCTGATTTTTAGTAAATTTTTTATTTTTCAGCTGAGTTGAGCATTTTTTCCGTACAAATTTTGGACGTAACTTTTTTCTAAGGAAGAAATGTTCAAGTCAGCTGACAAAAAAAATTTTTTCCATAAATCACGAAATTTTTTTAGGGATTATGATCACTTTTCTATACTAAAATTTAAAGATCTACAAAACTGCAAAAACAGAAAATTTTAATTAAACAAAATTTCTTGGTTAAAATTTTTAAATTTTACTGTTGATTCGTGTTTCAAGTTTTCGCCAATTTCGCATAGGATCTTGAAATGTAGTTTATGCTGATTTTATTACATATTTGTACATTCCTTTATACAAAAATAGCGAAAACTATTTTGCTTAAGCAAAACTAGTTGTAAACTTTAAATAGTCCCTGTGCCAATACCATTTTCCGTGACTGTATGTGCACACAAAATTTGGTGTTGTTCTTCTAATGGTGGGGTGTAAAATAGTGTGTGGTGAAGTACATTGCACCGCACACTAGTGTCCATTTCGATTTTAATCTGCAAGTTAAATGTAATCAAAAGAATTCATTTAATTGTGGTTTAATATTTCCTAGTGCTCGAAGCTAGTTTTGCCTCATCGCTATTGCGGCTGATTGTGCTTTGGCGCGGGTGCTGCTTGTCAAAAGCGCTATAAGCGTTAGCTATGTTATCTATGGTATTTGTCACACCACTATTTGCCAAATAACTGATGTTTTTTTTTTTTTTTACTGTTAAATTTCATTTTGGCAAGAAATGTGCCTACTTAAGTTGTTGCAACTGTTGCTCACTAAATTGTTTGCCTTTATCTACTGCAGCAGTACTGTGCTTGTCATTGAGTTTCATTGGGTTTTTGCGCTTTGTGTGTGTTTTTTTTTTTTTTTTTTGATATCTATTTTTCACATAAAACTTCTTGACACAATTTCGGTTGCGTTCACCCAGACAATTGACAGCCAACTGCAATGCATTGCTGTGGAAAGCGCAGACATGTGGACTACATTTCGTATGCAGATAGGCAAAAATAGTGATAAACCTCAAAACAGAAATAGCAGCGATAAAGTACTAAGGCAATGTAATGGTTGTTTGCTTGAAAAAAAACGTGAAATTCGTCAGCGCATTTGCATTACCATAAACAACAACATCAATGCATGATACAATTGTAGTCAAGCCCTGTAAACTAGCTTTGTACTTATTTGGCACATAAAGTACTACAATCAAAAAGCTAGCAACTGCACAGTTCAATAACAGAAAAAAATTGCTACTAAGTTGCTGGGTAGTCATACGCATGTGACTTGCATTTATTATTGTTTGACTCACTGGGCGTATACGCAATTTGTTTGAGTTGGTATTATTTGGCCATGTGCTTATGCATGCACTCTCGTGAAGTAGATGATTTGCCGAAAATGGTTCTAGTTTGCACTGTAGGGCAGATAATTATGAAAGCTTACCAAAATTCCATTTTATAGACATTTGAAAAACCAGGGAAGTAGCTATTTTAAGAGAAACTAGTAAACAGGCTGCTTAACCATTAAAAACGATACATTGTGATATTTATTTGTTTAAACAAAGTTACTTGCAGAATAAAACAATATGGTTAGTTGTATAAACAATTGCAACGAATTCTGGAATTCTGGAGTATTCTGGTAATTATGCATCTTCTGCTAACGTTCGAATAGCTGAACTGTCGAATAAATAACTCAAATATTCAGTATTGCAAAATGGTCTTTATTTAACCTACTTTGGGTGTATATAGTACAATTATATTTCTATATCACGTACTTCACAATAATGTGTTTTAATCAAACTGATTATTGATTCCTCAGCTTGTGCTGCTTTTATACTCTCGGTTATCTCGTTCGCCAATTATCCTAAGGTCTAGTCGTTTCACGAAACTGTGTTCTAGAATAGCTGCACCACATGCTTGGTGACCCAGTTATATATATGTATACTTGTAGTTTATGCTTTTCTTCTAGCCATATGCGTATGTATGTGTGAGTAACTACTTCTTCTCTTAGCTGATGACTACATATATATAAGTGAGATATCTCTTCACTTCGAGCTACTGGGTTATGTGTGTGAAACGTTTTTCGTTGCCTTGTCACTGCTTGCTGTTTTTGTTGTTGTCATTATTTACTAACATAGTGATGTCGTTCATGTCGTTTAAAAATCAATCGCAACATTGCTGGTACATTGAATTTTGACCTTTTTGCAAACAACAGTTTGAGAGATGCGAAGATTGCGCCTGGGAATGTTGTATGTAATCCTTTTCAAAAAATAATACCATGAATTATAATAATCATAAAAGTGATTGATAAGATGGACTTATGAATTTCCAGTGTTTGTAAGTCAATTAGCATTAAGCGGAAAGGACACAATGGAATTTAACTATCGAAGTTAAGCGCTCATTAGCCGATTTTAAGGAACATTTTCTGTATACGTTCAATTCTTTTCATCAAAAGTTGGTTATAAGGCATTCAGATAAAAACTCGCGTATTCAAGATTGGAACGAACAAGAGTAATGTATAAAGTTTGCAGAGCATAAGCGTTCGAAAACTTAGTGCAGCTACGACAAATACTTAGTAAGCTTTTGCAACATGATTGTTAACAGATAGTTTCGTGTCCTATTTGTTGTGAAAACCCTTACGAAAAGAACTGTTTTACTAAGGTCACGATAACCAATTAACGTGACTAAAAAATTATTTTGATTACAAACAACCATTATAACAATCAAAATTTTGCTGTGGCTATAAATAAACATTAAGCTAACCAAGATGTGTGTTTTGATTATAAATAACTGATATAATAACCAAAAGCTTTGTTTTTGGTATTCATTAAACAAATAAGCGACATTTTGCTTCTGTTTTTGGTTATTTAAGGCCGCCTTAATTTTAAAGATTACAAAATTTTTTCCAAGCGCATATTTTCTAAGTTAAAAGCACAGACGGCTAAATTCTTAGACGTGTTGATATTTTCCAAGCTGGTATATAAACTTCACGCCTTATATTTTTAAAGTTCATTCGACTGTTTTTTTTTTGCTGTAGTAATTTGAGGGAAGCCTTTGAAACCAAGGGCCTTGAAAGTGTTGATATATGCTGTTAACTCTGAATTTGAGGGCCTTTCCGTTCAATGTGAAATCAAGAGAGGCAACTACACAAAGCAATACTTCCAGCTGCAGATTTAAACCACAATAACGCAATATATTTTAAAATCATATAATTCCTGGCGTATTCTGACGATATTGATATCGTTGGCCTAACAAAATTGACGTAAGTTGTGTTTTCTCTGACCTAGCGGTATACCCTCAAACGAAATATTTGTTGCGTTTGCCAACACATTTATATGAAAATGTTTTTCTTACATACCGGGTTTCATATCTACCCTTTAGTCCTAGAAGTGAATAAACAAAATAATATATATATATATATATATAATTGTGAAGCTACCAACCACGATATGTAACCAGGCTGCAGGGCGTAGGTACACCTTTGTACGAAATTTCATCAAAATCTGTGTTTGATATAGCACCGGATATACAAGTGAATAAATATAGTATCGTAATGTGACAACCCTAGATAGCCACCTCACATATAAATATTTTACTTAAAATACCAAGTCAAATACCTTTATTTGATACCGATATGGGCTAACGTAATTTTTTCTTGTTATTATTTTATATAAATGGTAACCTTCTAAAAAAATAAAAAAAACAAATTCATTGAACGCATTGCGGTAAAGTAGCAGATACGCAAATATATAATAATAGCTCATTCAAAGTTAAAAGGTAGCCAGGTATCGTCCGTCACGATTCATCCTAAGATTGTCTTCCCTGGAACAACCACAGCCGCTGGACTACTCCTTATAGTAGCTTTCCGATAAGTTATCAAACCTAACTACGAACATAGAAGATGAATATGCTGCCACAAGCGAGTAAATGAACAGTAAGAACAAGCTACGACCCCAAAGTTCTCGCAAGAACTCTGTTTATGTAGAAAATATCTGGCTGTTAGAGCCTTACGCAATCTCTACATATAAAGTACAATGATATCTTGAAATTGTAGGTATAAGCTGAAAAGGTGTACGTAATTTTGTAACTAAAAACCAAGCAATTTTGGTTTTGGTTATTGTAATGCTTATCTATAACCAAACAAAATTTTGTTAATATAATTGTTAAGGTTAAAAGTTCCCTAAAAATGTTAAGGTTAGTTTCTTGTAATCCTTTCATACAAGTTTTTTCATGAAAAGTGACCTGATGTCTGACTTCGGCTTACCATCCCCGCAGCGAGCAGCAAACCTTGGTAATGGTACCATCAGAGAGTTTAACTATGTTGCAGATGCCTTGGCAGCTTATGTTATACAAGCATAGCCTTTAATGTTGCCAGAAAAAAGGTATTGTAGCGAGTGTTGACATCACTATGCTGTTAGTAAATAACCGCAACAACAAAATACAGCAAGCAGCGTCACTTATGTACAAGGCAACGAAGACCATTCCACATACATAACCAGTATAGCTCGAAGTGAAGAGATATCTCACATACACATACGTAGCCATCAGCTAAGAGCAGAAGTTGATACTCACGCATATGAATAGTAAAAAAGCATAAACTACAAATATACATGTATATTAGGGTGGGTCGATTTATTAACTTATATCGCGCCATTGATTTTTTGATAGGATTTGTGGTCAGAAAAAAAGTTCCTCTACGCATACCCAAAAAAATATTTTTCGAGCCTACGGAATTTCAACGATTTTCTCAATTTTTTATGCATTTTTTTTTTTTCATTTTCAAGGCTCCAAATAATTTTTTATGTATTTTTTTTTTCGTGTCACTTGTCGTAGTCCGTAGTGAATTCATGCGCTAAAGACGATGGTAAATGCATTTTTTTTTTTTAATTCTTTTATGGAGATTTGGAAGAACTTTTAAAATGAAATTTCGCATGCTCAAAATTTTTTTTGGGTATGCGTAGTGGAACTTTTTTCCTGAGCCCAAATCCTATCGAAAAATCGATGGCGCGATATCGGTTAACTTTCGTCCGTAAAAATCAACCCACCCTAATGTACATATATAGCTAAGTAACCAAGCATGAGATACAACTGTTCGCGAAAGGACTAGATCTTAGGAGAAATGGGCGAACGAGAAAACCGAAAGTATAAAAGCAGCGCAAGCTGAGGAATCAGTAAATAGATTGACTTAAAAAAGCTATTAGTTGTGAAGTGAAGTACAATTGTACTACTCCAAAAATAGTCTAATAAAGACCGTTTTACAATACTCAATATTGCAGTTCAGCAATACGGACGTTAGCAGAAGGTGAATAATAATTAGGATTTCCCTAAATTCGTTACAGTATATTTTCATTCAAAATTGTTCATGTGGTGGGGAAGGTGGTCTATATTACTAAGATGCGCCAAGTGGAACTGGCAAGACTTTTCTATTAAACTTGCTGCAGGCGAAGTTGCACAAGGATAATAACGTTGCTTTAGCTGTTGCTTCATCAGGCATAGCTGCAATTCTGCTAAGCGGAGCAAGAGCTGTCTATTCAGTATATCAACTACCTATAAGTTTTGTAATTTAAGAATCTCCAACTAACTACTTATACTACAGTCTTAAAAAGAATGTGGGTATCTACATTTTTACTGAAACTGGCATATTCAACTTAACTTGTTTGTAACTTTCTACCATATGCGGTTTTTTGTTGAAAATAAGTATTCTGGATTAATTGGGATGAGATCTCTCTATTTATGCAAAAGAAAGTGCAAATATAAATTCTTTTTACGCGAATTTGACGCCTTTGAAAATGACGTAGCTTCGAAAAAACGCAGATACCCAAATTCTTTATTAGAACGGCAGTATACGTATTGTCGGATATTAGCATCGCTATGCTGTTAGCAAATAATCACAACAACAAAAAAAAAGCAGCCACGCTTAAGTACAAGGCAACGACCAATATTCCACATATAACTAGCAGCTCGAAGTAAAGAAATATATCACATACACATATGTAGTCATCAGCTAAGAGGAGAACTTGATACTCACACATGCATGCGCATATGGCTAGTAGAAAAGCATAAATTACAAATATACATGTATATAGCTGGTAAGCAAGCATGAGATACAACTGTTCTCGAAAACATTTTCGCGAATTGACTAGCACTTAGGAGAAATGGGTAATTGAGAAAGCCGAGAGTACAAAAGCAGCGCAAGATGAGGAATGAATAATTAGTTTGATTTAACACGCTTTTCGAAGTACGTGATATTGAAGTATAATTGTACTACTCCCAAAGTAGACTTAATAAAGATCACTTTGCAATACTGAATATTGGATTTATTTATTCGACAGTTCAGCGATTCGAACGTTAGCAAAAGTTCACAATATATACTGTTACAATATAAAGGGAAAGGTATAAATATTAAAACAGTGTTTGGGTAGATGCTTCGTGCGCAGCCGCAGGTTTTCTACATAAAATTTCCTATAAGATGGAGAAGCGATAATTACATGTTTTTTCGATTAAGATTTTTACAAATCACAAGCATGTTTCCAAAAATTTATTCATACGCATATTTATTTCATCCCACTGTTCCTTTTTGAGTTCACCCAGACAGCTTTGTCTCTGTGGCACACATAATTATCGCAGTATGCAATTTCACGAAATTCAAAAACTTCCCAATCAACTTTTTGTGTCCCTTTTCATATCTTGCCCTTTAGAGTACACAAAAGCAAATTCTACTGTCAAAATCGCGCTGTCGACAAGCAATCCAATAATGTCTTGTTGACATTTTCTATGATTAAAGCACAAAACAGATAAACATAGGCACACACACACACAATTAGATATTGCGATATGAGAATATGCTTGCGTGGTTCAACTGATCCGTTGGACAACCAACCAACCAACCAACGGTGCAACAGCATGTGGCACTTCAAATCGCTTAATGCTGCGTTACGCATAGTTTTCTGGATCTTTTTAGCAGTGTTGTCATACCATGTTCGCACTTTGTTCGTGTGGCAAAAGCAACAACAATAACGAAAAAATTAAACAACAACAGCAACACAATAACAAATGCATTCGCTATTGTTATTATCACGTGCATTTCGAAGATTTCCCTTAAGAGGTGGAGTGGGTGGAGGCGAATGCAGATATATTTACACACGTACATAAATTACAAAGTTTGTTCATTGCGCCAAGTGCTCGTCTCCATTTCCCCTCCACGTAGTTTGTTTGGGCCAACTATATTGGCGCATAATTTTGCATTTCACGCGTGCTACGCGCTGTCGCGCCACAAACCAAAAAATCCACCAAGCAGCTCGATATGTGCTTGCCTTTTCTACAAAATGGAATGGCTTAGGAAAGCGTAAACTATGGGGAGACTAAAATATTTAAAAGATGCAAAGTGGCATATTCCCAAAAGTGCTTTTTGTATTGCAACTCACAGCGCCTAATGCCTGATGATTTATGCTTATGCGCCCTATGCAAACTATTGCCGAAAAATGTAACTGGACGGACAACCACCAGTACGACATCTGAAGGTTAGAATTTTGTTGTCGTTTTTTTTTTTTTTTTTTTTTTTTTAGTTGAGAAGGAGAAAATGCTTTATGTACTGACCAGGATATTTAAGCCTCACTACGACACTCTCCATATGTTGGACATCCTTCTTCGATAAAGGGCTCCTCACTAAAATCTAATCTCGCACAGCCCGCGGAATTTCGCATACCTGGGGCCGCATTAATTCGGGTACGGGTGCACGAGCACGCTACTTGAGCTCTGTGGCCAATCTGGATTGATAATCCATTTTCTCGTTTCCTGAGAAGTATGACAAAGTCAAAAAGATCCCTCTTTGGTACTGATCTTCTCACATCTGATCCGCTGGCGTATACTGCTTTTTTCTTCAGCTAGAAGATATATCGGTACGGTTCCAGCAACAACCAGGGTAGCTTCAGCCGAAACCGTGCCGTAAGCCGAAGTTAATCAGAGCGCCCTTTTTCGTTGCACCTAGGTGAGGGTGATTCAGTGTTGCGTTCGCAAAGATTTCTGCACCATATCTTAATATATAAAAAACACGTGTCACAACATTTTTGGCCGCGATGGACTCCTAAACTACTGAACCCATTTTTAATTTGTTTTGCACCCGGGTGTAGTTTGATATAACTTGAGAGATAGGATAGGTTATATCTCAGTTTATAATCGCAATATTATTTTATTAAAAAATTTTTTATTTGTTTATACGTAATAATAAAATGTTACGTATACGCAGTGGGACTCATATTTTCAGGTGGTGCGGATATACTTCCATGTAATTGCTTGGTGTTTAATTAAACAACCTGCTTATCAATAAAAAATATTATAGCGAATGATATCAAGTATAGCACACCACCTGGCCCGCCGAGAGGGTGGGGGTTTCTGAGGGGGCCCGCGATTTAGAGGTACAATGACATTTTTTTTAATTCAGGAGAGTCTTTAGTTGTGTAGAGGGTAATTTTCATTCCCCTGGGTGACTAGGGTCTAGAGATATAGGCCAAAACGTGGGCCAGTGAATGCCTAGATAGTGTTTATACAATATGGATATAAAATGAAAGCTGTTGATGAGTGCTTTAGTACAGATTAATATATTATCCAGAGACGGACTGGGACTGGGATTAGGACTAGGACTGGGACTGAGACTCGGAGTGGGACTGGGACTGGGACTGGAATAAAATACATACCACCCACTGGGACAGGCAATAAGGGATGCAGAAAAATGAGAAGAAATTGAGAGAAGAGAAAAGAGAGAAGGAGATTGAGAAAGAGATAGAATGAGACGAAGATGGAGATAGATGAAGCGAAAAAGACATAGGGAGGAGTGAATAAAAGGATTAGAAAAAAGTGCAGAGGGGGGGGGAGGGCAGAGTCAGACGGAAAAAGCTTATTAAAATGTATGCAGATAGGACAAATTTAGGGCAGGACAATGTCTGCCGGGTCTTCTAGTAAGAGTATAGAATCCGAGGCTGGTGTAAGCAGCTTGTTTGTGGCTTTGGACCGTCAGCGTTTGCTATTATTTTATTTGAAAATCTCTATAAATTTCTTTTCACAAAGTCGTTTTTTCATAGTTTGGTCAAACAATACACACACTTTACGTGGCTATAACTGGTTTAGCAGGCAAGACTATATGATGCATTCACACATTTTCTATGTCACTTTAATGATTTGTAACACAGCGATCCCAAATAATGCTATTCATGAGCACACTTGATCTAAATCAAAATGTTCCAAACAAACCACAATTTAATCAAAAACTCACAAAATAGTTATGATATCATTGCATGATATAGTGAGCTCTTCAAACGCCATTGATACATAAACTGTGAGCATAAAAAATTTATTATGTAACAAAAAGTCTATCGCTCAGTACCTTTAAATAAAAAACCAAATGAGTTACAAACACTGAAATTTGTTTCACGAGAAATGATGAAATAAACAAGAAATCAGTCGTTAAAATATTTACTACCAACTTTAATAGTCGCTATGACAGCAATAGTAATATACCAAGCCATAAATAGTGACACGTAAAGATCAATTAATAGCAAGTTTTTTGGGCAGCGGACATACTGACTATCGGCAAAATAAAGTTAGACTAGCTACTGAATGGAAGCAACTTCTAAAGCAGCATCATTTCATTGTTGAGATTGTTGATGTTAAGGACCAGATATCGAGTGCAAAATTTCGATACGGTACCCAAGTATCGCTCTACAAGTATCGGCAACCCCGTAATATCAAATTGAAAAGACTCCATACTCAAAGTCTCGATACTGAATCAATAAGGCAATGTGGGTATAAAAATGCATCTTGAAATGAGGTCTCAATATATCATGGGATGAAACAAAGTAGAGGTTCCAAACATATAGAGCAGCATATTTGATCGATTTGCTCTTTTCTTTCACATACAGGGTGGCTGATGAATTTTGCTACATTAAGAAACTCAAATATTTTTTTTTTCAGTGTATGGAATTCATTTTTCTTTTATTTATGTTAAAGCTCATTCAATTTTATTAAATAAAGCTTAATTAGTTTTAAACATAATGGACTTTAAATGCCCCCCTGCTCGTTGATGCATATGCGGCATCTTACCAAAAGGTTGTTCATTACTGCTTGGAGAGTTGAGACAGGAATAGCCGCAAGTGTTTCTCGAATGGATTGCCTTAGTTCATTCAAATTTGTTGGTTTTGCTTTGTAGACTTCCTGTTTGCAATAACCCCACAAGAAAAAGTCAGGTGCAGTAAGGTCAGGCGACCTGGGTGGCCAACGGAATGTGGAGTTTCTGGATATCAGCTTATTGGGAAATTTTCGTCGCAATTCTGTCATAACAGGTCGGGCTATGTGAGGACCTGCACCATCTTGCTGAAACCACACAGAGTTGAAAGAAATTCTCATTCGGCGTAATTCTGGATAGAAAAACTCTCTCAACATGCTCAAGTAACGGTCTCCAGTAACCGCAACGGTGTGACCGTTTTCTTCGAAGAAGTAGGGCCTGATAATGCAGCGTGATAAAACTGCACACCACACTGTGACACGAAGTGGATGCAGTTCCGTACCATGGAGTATCTGTGGGTTGGAAGCACTCCATATTCGACAATTTTGTTTGTTTATGTTGCCGTTTAAATGGAAATGGGCCTCGTCAGACATGAAAAGACAGTTCAACGTGTTTCCATCCTCTTCCACCATTTGAAGCATCTTCTGGCAAAATTCCAAGCGAATCGGCAAGTCTGCAGCGTTCAGTTTGTTGGCCATTTGAATTTTATATGGGAATAAGTCCAAATCTTTGTGCATAATTGACTGTAATGACTGTCTGCTTACATCCATTTGAGCAGATAAACTTCTTGTCGAAACACGTGGATTGTTTTGTATGACAGCACCTACAGCAGCGATTGTTTCCTCCGTTCGAACTGAAGGGTTTCGATGGTAAGGTCTTCTGTTGACTGCTCCATGCTCGGCAAAATTGTTTACAAGTCTCATTATGGTCCATCTGCTCGGAGGATTGCCGCCAAACGTGCGCCTATACTCTCTTTGAACCGAAACTACGGACTCCAGCGCGTGATAGCGGCGGACAATCCAAATTCTTGTCTCAGTGTCCCAGTTATCCATTTTTGTTAAATGTAAAAGTCTATCTGCAAATTATAAAAAAAATTAACCAGATTCATTAAATAGAAAAAAAGTTATTTAATTTTTTTTTGGTAGCGGCTTTCATCAGCCACCCGGTATGTCTCCACCTTTTATAGAAAATTCGATACGATACTGTGGCTAAAGAGTATCGCCATAAAATTATCGAGTATAAAGTCTCGGTATCGAATGTCAAAAGTATCGATATGGTTAAATATCGTATCGTAACTCGTATCCCTAGTTTCTGTTGCCTTAAGTTCTTTGGAAATGTTATTAAAAACTAAAATGCTACCAAAGTTTTACTTGTAGAGCATGTTGCACATGTTGCAAGTGTTAGATATTAACAGCAAGCAGCAACCAAATACATAAGCTTGCTTAGCTGAGGCAAGTCAAAGTGGCGAGTGATGGCGGTGGTTACTTTAGGACGTATAGTGCAAGCATGTCAAGTCGTATCGTTATTGCCATTTCGTACAAAATTTTATTATAGTTATTAACAATGCGTATCTGTTGTTGTTGTAAATAAAATTGTTATTACATCAAAGAGTATATATTTGTCAAGAGGCGTCACTCGATACTTTTGCTGTTGCCAAAGCAAATTACTCGATGTTTTCTCAAGGTAGTCGTTGGTTTTTTTTATCAGATGTATTTATAAAAACGCCTTCTATATATTTTCGTGGGGTATTTGTGTTTATTTTATTGATTGTATTAAATTAATTAATTAATTCTCTTTCCAAAAATCGTAATTATGCAAAGTCACTTTACCGCGTAACTATATAGGATTCAATTAAAAAAAACTAAACAAAACTTCCTTGAGAATCACACTCGACATGACAGGGTTGCTTTGGCAACAACAAAGTATCGAGTGACGCCTCTTAACAAATATATACTCTTTGATTACATACTCACTCAGACGATTTTAATGCATTCTCTCTAGTTGTAGTGCAACGCCACCGCTCTGCTCGTTGTCTACCGCTCAATAAAATGTGATGGTACACAGGCTATGACGTGCATAAGAAATATAAAATTTAATTAAAGTATAGGCATCGAATGAAACGGAGCCATCTGTAGGGTGCTTGAACGTCATGGGACCCAAAGCTCTACATTTGCAGGTATCTATTCTCAGCAGTAGGGTTGTCAACGTAAATTTAGGAGCTGGATAAGTATGTAAAATGTCAATCAGAGTCACACTCCTGGGAGGCGTGCTATCTCTTCTTCTATGGGAACTGGTAGTTAATAAAGTTCTGCAAGTCTTAAGGGCATATCCTAATGACTTAGTGATTCTGATCACAGTAAGTTTACGACAACAGCACTTTGCCTCATTGCAGGAGACACAGGAAAAAACTGACCGCGGGTTAAGACAAAAAAAAAAAAAATGAACATATTCTGTTTACAAAAAAAATTCCTTTTTCAAATTACCGAGGCTAAGTGGCACAATCATAATTCTCTTCTCTGACGCCAATTAACTTGGTATGATTCTCGACTCCAAATTAAGCTGAAAAAGGAATACCGTGGGATCGAAAAAAAGCTCTGGCAAAAAATATCTTTCGGGGAAGGTGCCGAATGCCACAGCATAACTTTCATGGTCTACGACCAAGTGAATCCAGCTCGTGGAAGTCAATCGAATACGGAAACGTGACGTTATTAGATGACATGGGAAAAGGATGACTGTGGTAAGTGCATTTAAATCAACACAGACGACTTGAAAATAGAAAAGAAACTAGGCCTTAATTGAAAGCAAAGCTGCTCTGTGTAAAACAGTTGCACCGACTTCCTGAATCATGCAGTGTTTTTCAGGCAAAAGCTTAGGCCAGAGTTAATGGCAAGGCAGCTCCAAAACTGCAATGTTTCAAACATCAATGTGGCAAACTTAGTCGAAAGCCAAACCACTTTAAAGGCAAGAGAATACAACCCGATGTTGTCACATCTCGTGCGTAGGTTTCAAGCCCCGCTAACGTCCATAAGGTAGCTTCATATTTTTTGTCACAGAGATATTGAATGGAATGACTTTGCGGATGAGATGACCAAGAAAGTTTCCGTAATAAATATAAGCGAGGCGAAAAGCTCTTTACAAAACATCTGGGTTATATCCTGCCGATATCGAGGAATATAAGATTAGAGAAACATACTAGCTTGGAGCAAACCCGTTACATTGTGAGGTCTGAAGATTCTTATGACAACGTTTGGATAAATGGAGCTAAACTCCTTGTCAAGACTAACAAATCAACAGTGAGAATACCGACGCTTCAACAGTGGTGCGTACCAAAAAGCTCCCTCTGCAGAAGCTGTCAAGATGTGGAATATGAGGATAAATAGACTATTTCCTATGCTGTTGTTTATGAATAAAGACCGGACGAATCCGATTTCTGGGCACACATATTTTCGGAAGTCTGAAGTCTGAGAAGTTCGATCTTTCGCTCCTACTTAAGTTCACCATGGCAAGCAAGCGGTTCGTTGAATACTACTGAAAAGCAATCTGGCAGAACGAATCGGCATTCACTGCGGGCATTCAAAATGGACTAAAATGTCGAAGGTCATGTGTAAGTCTTTCAACCTTAGGCTTACAAAGATACACTTATCATTAAAAAAAAGGTCTGTAGGCTCATGAATGATATTCTGACTGGACACTTCCTTTGGGCCTCACATGCCTTTAAATTAGGCATAATCAGTGAAAGCAGATTTAGGAAGTGCGGGTAGAAGGGGGAAAAAATCTAGCACGTCTTGCGGACGTCCCCCCCCCCCCCCCCCCCCCCCCCACTTCCAGACTAAGGCTCCAGCTGTTATGAGTGATAGAGATATCAGATCTAGAATAAGCAAGTGTCATAGTTTCTAGAGTGCTTCTTGTATATTCTCACCGGCCAGTTCAACCTAACCTAACCTAGATAGCAACCCTAGGTGCCAATTAAATTAAGAAAAAATTGCTTACCCATTATACATAACACCGTTCGTTTAGCATTGGCATGCCTCGTTTAATTTAACAAATATTTGAGAAAGGTGGCAACCTTATAGAGACATCACAGATACAATGTGCTTAGCACTGGACTGTGTCAAAACAAGTCATAATTTATGATGATTGTGATTTTGAAGCCAGAAAATTGAAATACGCCGGAAAAGATCTCTAAAGGTCTCGATACCTTGAATTGAAATAATCTTTCTATCCATATCTATATCTATCCATCTATACTCAAATTCCGTTTTTGCTAGTTAATACTTCCATTACTTCTTTTTATACTCAGCGTGCTTTGCACACAGAATATATTAACTTTGATTAGATAACGGTTGGTTGTACAGGTATAAAGGAATCGAGATAGGTATAGACTTCCATATATCAAAATCATCGGTATCGAAAAAAAAATTGATTGAGCCATGTCCGTCCATCCGTCCGTCCGTCTGTCCGTTAACACGATAACTTGAGTAAATTTTGAGGTATCTTGATGAAATTTGGTACGTAGGTTCCCGCTATTTAAAACGAACGATATCGGATTATAACCACGCCCAATTTTTGATATCGAAAATTTCGAAAAACCAAAAGAGTGCGATAATTCATTACCAAAGACGGATAAAGCAATGAAAATTGGTAGGTGGGTTGACCTTATAACGCAAAATAGAAAATTAGTAAAATTTTGGACAATGGGCGTGGCACTGCCCACAGTTTTGCAAGCTGTAATTTGGCAGTCGTTGAAGATATCATGATGAAATTTGGCAGGAACGTTACTCATATTACTGTATATGTGGTAAATAAAAATTGGCAAAATCGGATGAAGAAAAAGCCCAACTTTTAAAAAAAAAAATTTTTAAAACCAAATTTTAACAAAAAATTGAATACCTTTTCAGTATATACATAAGTAAGTTATGTCAACATTCAAGTCCAGTAATGATATAGTGCAAAAAAATACAAAAATGAAAAATTTTCAAAATGGCCGTGGATCCGCCCTTTTTCATTTAATTTGTTTAGAATACTTTTATTGCCATAAGTTGAACAAAAATTTACCAATCCTTGTCAAATTTGTTAGGGGCATCGATTCTATGGCGATAACTGTTTTCTGTGAAATTGGGCGAAATCGGTTGAAGCCACGCCCAGTTTTTAAACTCAGTCGACCGTCTGTCCTTCCTCCCGGCCGTTAACACGATAACTTGAGCAAAAATCGATATACCTTTACTAAACTTACTTCATGTACTTATCTGAACTCACTTTATTTTGGTATAAAAAATGGCCAAAATCCGACTATGACCAAGCCCACTTTTTCGATATCGAAAATTACGAAAAATGAAAAAAATGCCATAGTTCTATACCAGATACGAAAATAGGGATGAAACATGTTAATTGGATTGGTTTATAATATAACTTTAGAGAAAACGTTTTAAAATGGGTGTGACACCTACCATATTAAGTAGAAGAAAATGAAAAAGTTCTGCGGGGCGAAATCAAAAGCCCTTGGGATCTTGGCAGGCATACTGTTCGTGGTATTACATAAATATATAAATTAGCGGTACCCGACTGATGAAGTTCTGGGTCACCCTGGTCCACATTTTGGTCGCTATCTTGAAAACGCCTTCACATATAAACTTAAGGGCCACTCCCTTTTATAACACTCATTAATTCCTTTCATTTGATACCCATATCGTACAAACGCATTCTAGAGTCAGCCCTGGTCCACCTTTACGGCGATATCTCGAAAAGGTGTCCACCTATAGAACTAAGGCCCACTCCCTTTTCAAATACTCATTAACACCTTTGATATGATACCCATATTGTACAAACGCATTCTAGAGTCAGCCCTGGTCCACCTTTGTGGCGATATCTCGAAAAGGCGTCCACCTATAGAACTAAGGTCCACTCTCTTTTAATATAATCACTAACACCTTTCATTTGATACCCCTATCGTACAAACGCATTCAACGATCACCACTGGTCCACATTTATGGGATATCTCTAAAAGGCGTCCAACTATAGAACTAGGAATCTCTCCCTTTTAAAATACTTTTAAATACCTTCCATTTGATACCCATGCCATACAATCACATTCCAGGGTTACACTAATTTCATTTTCCTACATAATGTATTTCCCTTATTTTGTCTCGAAAGCTCTCAGCTGAGTAGCTAATGTTCGTTTACACCCGAACTTAGCCTTCCTTACTTGTTTGCATATATTTTTGTTCTTACTATGTTGCTGTAGTTTATATTGCCCTTTGAACCTGATATACTATGCTGTCTGACAAATAACTCGTAGGCGGCAGTTTTGACGCCTGGAAAGCAACAATATGTTGCAACATAAATACTCATATTAATGCAATGGCAAACAACAAAAAATTACAGTTTGTGGTTTTAACATTTTACGAAACTGCAGAAACTCGTCATTCATGGTCATGCACAGCCGAATGCTGTTTATTGTTATTTACGTTGTTGTTGGTCTTATTGATTTATCATATTTTGCGGTTATGGCACATTGCATTGACATTCTATCTGCTGCTTTTTGGTGTTGACTGCCTCACTGGGCTAAGTTGCACCTAAATATATTGCAAATCCTATACCCGTGTGTAGGTATATAAACAATAGTATGTAAGTATGCATGTTAGTGTGTTTAATTGTATTGTATTGCATGCTGCATGCACCTTCTCGGTAATTCCACATAAGTCTGTCTCCAATATTGTGGCTGGCATTTGTTGCTTGTTGATCGGATCATTGGCCCTGCATTAAAGGTTACTGCCAAAACTGTGGTTCTCTTACATATAAATAAGGGGCACATTCAGGAGCTTCGTAGAGATTTGGAAAACAATTCGATGTTCACCTACATACATGGCGTGTGAGTTTTAGCTCTTATTTCAAGCAGTAAACAATCTCCTCGTAAACACATTCTACTAGAAATCAAGTTGCTTTTGTTTTCGAAAGTTTGCCGGCGTTGTGCACCACTGATATAAATATTATTGTTTGTTGTTGTTGTTATGATACCATATAGATATTATGTGTGATCTGAAAATGTTTTGCTCTAAAATTTGTAAAATAAATTTATGTATATACGTCGTCAAGGTGTTGAAATGTTAAACAGTTTCGGAATTGGGTTGTAATGACTTTATTTATGCTGACAATATACGCTACGTTCGTGTTAACCTCAATATTGTAAAATATATTATGAACTTGTATAGTATACAATATGGGCCGTTATTTTTGATAGTGGCACAAGTCCACTTAGCACCAGAAAAAATACTTTTAAAATCCGTACCGCTTAATTATTTAATTATATAAATTTTTTTTTAACTATCCTTAAGTAGTGCTGATTTGGTTCCGAAAGCAAAAACGAAGCGATTTTGAAGTGGACAATTTTGTTGTTATTGTAACGGCCTACATACCTCAACTTCTATGCAAAATATGGTCGAAAGAGTGAATGCCCCACGATTGGAACCGAATTGTTCTTTACCCAGTCTACAAGAAGGGTGATCCAGGAAGTTGCGCCAACTATCGAGAAATCACCCTATTGAGTATCGCATATAAGATCTTGTCAAGAATGATGCCCGGAGGTTTGAAGTTCACCGTGAATTGGCTGATTTGACGCTTTAAGAGCTGTTTCGGACCAGATAAATCTACCATCGACCAAATTTTCACTATGCGCATAATCTTGTAAAAAATCCGTTAAAAAAATTTACACACACCACTTTTTCGTCATTTTAAAGCAGCATTCGACAGCATAAGACCATAAAGACCTTGAGCAAGCATGCGGGTTAGTTAATAACAAGTCCGTTGCCTTGATCTTATATTTTTCGATTTTTCTCAAGAGATATCATAGCGGTGGTCATACGCAGCTGTCTTCCTCGTTTATGTCAATTTTGGAACTTTTTTTCGCCATCGCAGCGGCAAAGTCATTCCCTTCAAAGTCGCTGTGCCCTGTAACCCAGCAAAGGGTAAGCATTTAGGTGCCTTATGGACGCTGGTGATGCTCCATACCTGCGCATAATATCCGTCTATATCATGTTGGATTCTAACGCTTTAAAGGCGGTCCAGCTATTGACAAAAGTCGTTACATTGAATGTCTCTTCTGAAGCAGCCTGTTTTCTCTCTCTTTGGCATAAAATTCCGCCAGGAAGACACTGCATAAGTGTGGTAGCCGGTACGATTGATTTACCTGCAGATGCTATGAGTAGGCAATAAAAATGTGTTTTTTTTTTTTTTTAAGCAACTGGGATCTACTCTACTCTGCATTGGCCGATAGCTACACAAACTTTCTTCTCTCAAGAGATGCCTCTAGCGACCTACACATTTGGCGACCATTAAGCGACCCCTGAGGTAATTTTTTTGGTCCAATGACTACCGCGAGTTTGTACAAGACCTGATTAATACTTGCTGAACTAAATCGAAAAGATGTATATTATTAACCGCTGTGTATACTAATGATGAAAGAAAGCGAATTATTATTTACTTAATTAAGTCTCAAGCATGTAGTCAGTGCATGGAGTAATACAGCTAATATTTCATAAAAAAATTCCTTAATTTCTTCGCCATCATCTGCCTCTTTCACATAACTTTCAACTAGTTTAAGGGTACAAAAAAATATTAATTATTTTCTTAGCTCTAGATCATAGCTTGTTTATTCTTCAATTTATTAAAGCAGAAAACTCTGCAACAACCACACCAACAACAAGATGCGAACGCATGCAAAATACATTTGTACAGCTGATGCCACAAGAGCTCACACGAGGTAAACGCGAAAAACAATGAGACGCAACACAAAAAAAAACAAGTAAGGAAGGCTAAGTTCGGGTGTAACCGAACATTATATACTCAGTTGAGAGCTATGGAGACAAAATAAGGAAAATCACCATGTAGGAAAATTAACCTAGGGTAACCCTGGAATGTGGTTGTTTGACATATGTATCAAATGGAAGGTATTAAAGAGTATTTTAAGAGAGAGTAGGCCATAGTTCTATGGATGGACGCCATTTAGGGATATCGCCATAAAGGTGGACCAGGGTTGACTCTAGAATTTGTTTGTACGATGTGGGTATCAAATGAAAGGTGTTACTGAGCATTTTAACAGGGAGTGGGCCTTAGGTATATCGGTGGACGCCTTTTCGAGATATCGCCATTAAGGTGGACCAGGGGTGACTCTAGAATGTGTTTGTACGATATGGGCATCAAATGAAAGGTGGTAATGAGCATTTTAAAAGGGAATGGGCATTAGGTCTATAGGTGGACGCCTTTTCGAGATATCGCCATTAGGGTGGGCCAGGGGTGACTCTAGAATGTTTGTACGATATGGGTATCAAACGAAAGGTGTTACTGAGCATTTTAAGAGGGAGTGGGCATTAGGTCTATAGGTGGACGCCTTTTCGAGATATCGCCATTAGGGTGGGCCAGGGGTGACTCTAGAATGTTTGTACGATATGGGTATCAAACGAAAGGTGTTACTGAGCATTTTAAGAGGGAGTGGGCATTAGGTCTATAGGTGGACGCCTTTTCGAGATATCGCCATTAGGGTGGGCCAGGGGTGACTCTAGAATGTGTTTGTACGATATGGATATCAAATTAAAGTATTAATGAGGGTTTTAAAAGCGAGTGGCCCTTAGATGTATATGTGAAGGCGTTCTCGCGATATCGACCAAAATGTGGACCAGGTGATCCAGAAAATCATCTGTCAGGTACTGCTAATTTATTTATATATGCAATACCACTAACAGTAATCCTGCCAAAATTCCAAGGGCTGTTGATTTCGCCTTGTAGAACTTTTTCATTTTCTTCTACTTAATATGGTAGGTGTCACACCCATTTTACAAAGTTTTTTCCAAAGTTATATTTTGCGTCAATAAACCAATCCAGTTACCATATTTCATCCCTTTTTTCGTATTTGGTATAGAATTGTGGCATTTTTTTCATTTTTCGTAATTTTCGATATCGATAAAGTGGGCGTGGTTATGGTCGGATTTCGGCCATTTTTTAGTAAAGTTTAGTAAAGATATATCGGTTTTTGCTCAAGTTATTGTGTTAACGGCCGGGCGGAAGGACAGACGGTGGACTGTGTTTAAAAACTGGGCGTGGCTTCCACCGATTTCGCCCATTTTCACAGAGAACAGTTACCGTCATAGAATCTATGCCCCTACCAAATTTGAGAAGGATTGGTAAATTTTTGTTCGACTTATGGCATTAAAAGTATTCTAGACATACTAAATGAAAATGGGCGGAGACACGCCCATTTTGAAATTTTCTTTTATTTTTGTATTTTGTTGCATCATATCATTACTGGAGTTGAATTTTGACTTAATTTACTTATATACAGTAAAGATATTAAATTTTTTGTTAAAATTTGAATTAAAAATTTTTTTTTTTAAAAAGTGGGCGTGTTCTTCATTCAATTTTGCTAATTTTTATTTGGTACATATATAGTAATAGTAGTAACGTTCCTGCCAAATTTCATCATGATATCTTCAACGAATGCCAAATTACAGCTTGCAAAACTTTTAAATTACCTTCTTGTAAAAGTGGGCGGTGCCACGCGCGTTGTCCAAAATCTTACTAATTTTCTATTCTGCGTCATAACGTCAACCCATCTACCAAGCTTTATCGCTTTAACCGCCTTTGGCAATGAATTATCGCATTTTTTCGGTTTTTCGAAATTTTCGATATCGGAAAAGTGGGCGTGGTTATAGTCCGATATCGTTCATTTTAAACAGCGATCTGAGATGAGTGCCCAGGAATCTACATACCAAATTTCATTAAGATACCTCAAAATTTACTCAAGTTATCGTGTTAACGGACAGACGGACGGACGGACGGACGGACATGGCTCAATCAAATTTTTTTTCGATACTGATGATTTTGATATATGGAAGTCTATATCTATCTCGATTCCTTTATACCTGTACAACCAACCGTTATCCAATCAAAGTTAATATACTCTGTGAGCTCTGCTCAACTGAGTATAAAAACATACACACACACACAGTTAATCGAGTAAAAGTTAGTTAACTACAAATTACTAGTTTACCATAGTAAAGGATGAACTGATTTTTCGACGTGCAACTATTGCTATGCCACAAGTATTGGCAAAATAAACTAAAACGAGCGCAATCTTTTTTTGTGGAAGCTATATTAAAAGTTACTAACAAAGTATAGAAAACAGAAAATACGCCAGAAATAAATAAAAAAAAAAAAAAAAACAAAAAAAAAAAAAACAAAAAACAAAATACTAGCCAAAAATAAAAACAACCATTTCCACTTACGGCTGCCGTTTGAAGCAACAAGTGTTGCATGAGCTATTTTTGAACGCTTTTACCTTCATTTGCAAATCGTAATGACTGTCCGTGGCTACTCATTCACCGCGGTACTGTTGATGAGGACAGACACAAAATAACATTGCCTGCCACATTTGCAACACTGCTTGCAATGTACTTACTCAACGTCACGGTGGCAATATGCAATATAAACTAAATATTTTGCTGAAATTATGTATGAAAGCTTGATTACGTTGAATGGCCTTTAAAGGCTGTTTAGTCATGAGTATTTCCTTTACATAGATATTTGCCTACCCACGAAAGGTTTATGAAGCAGGCTATATTCACTGTCCTAAGTTAACTTTATAGTTGGCCGCTTCTTGAAGCATTTGTCTATGCAACTTGCTGGTTTCTTGGTTGGTTGATCGGCTTGTCTGTATAGTTGCAATATACAAACAAGTAAGTGGTGAAAATTAAATCACGTACAAAATTAAAAAATCGCTCATGAATTTATTGCAAAAGGCGTGCAAGTTTTCACTATCTTTCAATCAAAGTGACGGATCCATAGACTAATAGGCTTTTGTAGTACACTCCCTGCAAAAAATGTGTTTAGTCCAGGCTGAATTCGAGATGAGTCGCAAGTATCGAGTATGCGACTATAGCCAGTTTAAAACTTTTCATATGGGTCGGAATGATCGCTTTTATTTAAGTATGTCCTATGAAGAGACCAATCATGCCTGTTTATTTCTGAACGGGTAGTGTCGGATTAGTACTCTTTTCACCCCTACAGATACTGTCAGACAGGTCCTTTTCTACTATGTTTCATGCCGCTATAGTTAGTGTTCGATAGCTCGTCTTGGTATACCTTCGGATACTGTCGCACCGATGCTTTTCGCACTCTACATGTACTTTCGTATAGGTTCTCTTTCTTCGCCTCCGGATACTATCAGAAAATTCCTCTTTATACCCATTAGGGAATTCTTATATATTTTTTAATTTTTTCCAAATCTATTAAAATATTTGTAATGCTTGTTTGTTACTATTCTAGAAAATAAAACCAAAACAAATTTTCCGGTATTGGCACATGGGATACTGGTATTTAAGGTATTGGGGCTTCGCACTTTTCTTCAATAATTCGTTGCAGTTCCATAATTCTTTTTTTTCTTATTTCACCCATTACGCTGCTTTTTTTGTATTGTTTCTTCATTTTGTTTACATAAATTAAAAATTTATTGATTCCAACTGTATGCAAAAGGAATTGGAGGGGATACATTATACCCCAATATAGACACATTATTCTTTGCTGGGTATTCACATGCTTCTGTAACAGTGGTGCACAGCTCTGGCAGAGCTTCGAGTACAAACGCAACTTTTTTGTAGTAGTATGTGTTTATATAAAGAATGCTTGCACACAGAATTCACGCATGAGATGTTTACTACTTGAAGCATTGTGAACCAAACTAACTGTGATATCCTATCTCTCAACTGCCTGACAGGATGTTCCATATGGCTTCTTTTTAGCTTTTTGACAGGGTGTTCAATATGGCCGCCTATCTTCAGCGGGTGATAGAAACAGATACAGAATGAGACAGCGATAGTCAATTACAAATCAAGTGATCCAATCACTTTGGAATATTGATATCTATGCAGAAGATATCACACTTAGTTTGATTCACAATGACTTGATGTACAAGCTGAAACTAATTGACTGCTTGCCTTACTGAATCTCTGGTGCTGCGCTCACTCAACATGTAGGTGAACGCCGAAGCTCAACAAAGTTCTTGAGTGCACCACTGTTTTTAACTATTCACAGGCCTTCGCATAAACTAATTGAGTTTTGTAAATGGTTCGTAAATAACTTGCTTGAGATACTTCTCAACAACAGCATGATTCGTTAAAATAGTTTGAATAATTATTTCTTGGATGAGGCATGAGATTGTGATTGACGCAAGTACAGTTACTCTTTACTCTGAGAAATTTGCATTATTTATGCAAATATGAATCAGGGGTGGTTGACAAATCTAATTAAAACTGATAAGGGCAAAATATGTAGAAGAAGTCGCCAGCTACTATTAGCGATTTTATAAAGAAATCTGGGTTTGAATTTGTGCATACCCCGCTCAGGTGTAAATCAATTGTTTAATAATAATTGATGAGTAAAAGTATTTGTCCACCGCATGGAATACCATTTAGGTTTACATGATAATTAATCTTTCTGGGTAATTTTCGTATAAAATCGAGACTACTTCGATGTAAAATCAGATTGCTTTCGAGATCATTCTAAAACTAGCAGGAATGTTTTTGGATCATTTAAATATTTTTTTCGAGATCACTTGTGGCTAATTTCAGGAAAGTCAAGGGACCTTTTTCGATTTCAAGATAATTTGAAACTATTTTCGGTATCACTTCGTGACTTCTCGGTATAATTTCGGGATTATTTCCCGCTTGCTTTTGGGATCACTATTAAACTATAGAAACGAGTTCGCCACAATTTTTGTGATCAGTTTGTATATGTCTTCGGTTTCATAAAATTATCGTTTTCAAATGCGAGGTGATGTCTTTGTTTTTGCTTGACCAAAAATTACACTACCCGAAGGTCGTCAGTCGGATATAGATCCAGTATATTTCGATAACAAGCACCATTAAGGTACTAACCCGACCATATCGCGAACGATTTAATATGACCACATTGAACGTTCCGCTGAAAGCACCCAATGTCAGTGACTGAAAAACTGTTACAGTGTTAGTGATTGAATTCCTTCAAAACGCCTTTACCGATTCTCATGAAATTTTGTGAGCATATTGAGTAAGTCTGAGAATCGGACCTAATCTTTTTTCCATCTCCCAAAATGGTAAGTGTGGTCCAACCCTTCATTTTTTTAGACACAATTTTTTGTTTTTGTTTGAAACAGCTTTCAAAAATACATACAAAATTTATGGGTGTGTGAGTAGGAATGGAAAAGGCAGAGAGGTAGAAACATGCGATGAGAGAGGAGTGAAAAAGAGGATAAAGAAAAGGGAGAGAGTTAGAGGGGAAAACTTTTTAAAAGTTGTGCAGCTAGACGAACGGATCTGCTAGTACTTCTATGTAGGTTTTTATATAATTATAATTGAATATATATTGAATATATATATATTTATATTATTATAATTGAATACAATTCTCCAAACTGGCAACCTTGAGGTTATGCCTTATGCAAGATCAACCACCTGTCCGAGAATTATAGTCCAGTAGGTGTGCCAAACCAATTAGAATAAAATTCACGTGCGCAAAAATAATTAAAATTGTTTATTGAATTTAGCTAATATACCAAATTTAATTTATGAACTTAAATCTTTGAACAACCGAAATAATTGTAGATACCAATAAGACGCAATTTAATTTCATTAAGAAAAAACTCATATGCAATGAAATATATAAACCAACTTCATGATCATAAAATACACGCGGACAATTATGAAAATCTGTAACACACAACGTTCAATCAATTAGTCAATTATGCTTCTTTTCAACTATTCTTTTAGCAAAATAACCAGTACACAAAATAATTTAGGCAAGCTAATTATCTGTATTTACTCTCGGTCACTCCGTCAATAGTCACCAAACACCAATCACCAGTCAGTCAATCACACAATCAATTTTGTGAATGGAATTTGAAATTTTGTTCAGCTTTTGACTGCTTCTCCTTTGGCAATTAGCCGCAATCAAAAAGTCATTACAAATTTAGCAAAAATGTATGAAATTATTGTAAAGTAAAACTAGGTAAGCTTTGTCTAGGTAATCAACAATGCAGTAATCGCATTTAGTATCGTGTCGGCACAGTGAATTAAAACGAATAGACGATGCGACAAATTTGCTATGAAAATGCCAAAATAATTTGTGTTTATTAGTTATAGCAGCTGATTGAGTGCTGAATTCAAGCAACCGTTTCTTCGAGCTGGCGTTGAGTTTGTCAGATGTTTGATTTGGTTGAAAGTTGCAATTGAACTGAAGCTATATGCATATGAATGGAGGCTTTGCTTTTGCGGTATCTTATATGTTGTAACGAATTTCGGGAAACTCCGCTTATTTTACACCTTCTACTAACGCTCGTATCGCTAAACTGTTGAACAAATAACTCTAATATTCAATAATACAAAATGGCCTAATATTCAATAAAGCAAATTTGCCTGTTTACTCAGCTTTCGCTCCTTTTATAGTCTCTGCTGTCTCGTTCGCATACTCCTAGGTGTTTTTCTTCTGGAATTTACTACTAGTTTACTAGCTATAAACTTATCAGCTATAAACTACAGATGCACGATTATAGCTTCTCGCATAGCCATATGCATGTTTATATGTGAGTGTTACTTCCACCAATGATTGCCTACTTTGGGGAGTATCTCAGACATATGCATGTGTTTGTGCGTTTCTCTCCGCTGCTTGTATGGACATATGTGTAGACATAATGATTGATTTGTTTACGTGCATACAAGTCACTGCTTAGTATCGGCTTAGAGATGATAGTGTCCCTTAGTGTTGCTAATATGCCTCACAATATTATTGCTAATTGCTGTTTTTATGTACAGGTCCCCTTTCGCTCTTATTTGTAATCCAAATCTATAAATAAAGTTTTGGTTGCAAAGATGGAGATACATGCTATTAGCGAGCTAAAATATACGATTGTGAGCACACAAGTAAAATCTATTTTTACTATGGCACTATTGTGAATATTTAATTAGAACTAACACTGCATTACTGGCAGTCGCTAACATTCGCCAGATGGCAGCGCAAGCGCATGTAAATTTATAACTGTTTGATTGACAGAGCAGCAGATTTCTGTTGGTATTTGATATGAGACTTTTATATTTGTTGCGCAAGATGAACACGGGTCCGTCTCGTTTGTCTATAATTTGTTTGTTTCTTTGTAAAAAGCGTATGTGCTGCATGGATACGCTAATTATACATTAACATTTTTTTCACCAACACTTTGTCGATGGTCTAACTAGTTTTTGAAAAGCAGCCACCTTTCTGTAAATTCCGGAACTATTTTAGGATAATTTCAAGGCTATTGCGGATCACTTAAGAACTACTGCGGTGTTTTTTCTGGTCATTTTTGGCTTGCTTTTGGATTATATTGAGGCATTTTCATACTTTTTTCGGTATAATTTCCTATATTCTGGACTATAGAGGGCGGTCGCCGTGGTGTGGTGGTAGCGTGCTCCGCCTACCTTACTGAATATCCTGGCTTCACGCCCGGGCAAAGCAACATCCAAATTTTAGAAACAGGCTTTTTAATTAGAAGAAAATTTGTCTAAGCGAAGTCGCCCCTCGGCAGTGTTTGGCAATCACTCCGAGTGTATTTCTGTCATTAAAAGCTTCTCAGTGAAAACTCATCTGCTTGCAGATACTCCTCGGAATCGGTATATAACAAGTAAGTCCCCTCCTGCCAATTTGTAAGAAAAATTAAAAGGAGCACGACGCAAATTAGAAAAGAAGCTCGGCCTACAATCTCTTCGGAGTTTATCGCGCCTTATATTTATTTTTATTTTTATTTTTATTTTTATTGAGGGTATTTCGGAACTGTTCTCGGAATAATTTTTTGACCCTTTCTAGAAATCTTCAGTGCTATTTTGGTACGATTGTGGTATTGTGTTGGAGATATTTTTGTAGCTCTTCCCAGATTATTTCAAGGATCAATTTGAGATTGTTTTGAAGAGTTTTTTTTTTTTTGGCTATTTCAGAATCTTTTTAGGATTATTTTGTAGCCGTTTAAGTTTTGTATTAGAGAATTTTCGTGATTGTTTTGGATAGATTTCTTGGGTTTTTTCGAAAAAAAATCGCAAATATTTCGGGACAGTTTCATAAACATTCCAGGACTATCTTCGAAAAGTTTCAATATTCTTTTCGAGGTAATTTCGGGACTACATCAAGATCGTTTCGGGATCTTTTTCTGGCTATTGGTAATTTACTTACTATTAAGAGACCATTCCCGGGGCTTTTCATGGATATTTCAAGGTAATTTACGCACTATTGAGACCGTTCCGGTTTTGTATAGGAATTTTGTGTGGGTTATTTCAAGATTTTTCAGGGACTGTTCTGCGACTGTTCAGCTGTTGTGTTCCGGATCCTTAAGAGAATATTTCAGATTTTGTCTTTCTTTTTTGGGATCATTTCTAGGTTGCTTCCTGTATAATTCGAAGTGCCCTTGAGATCTTTCGCACCTTCTATGTGACAGACGGGGTTAAATCCGGTATACTTTTACTATAACAGAATCGTTATCGTTTCGAGATCGCTTAGGAACTGTTTCAATACTCTTTTCTGGATAAAAAAAAAAAATATATATGTTAGCTACAACACAATAATTTTATGTTTAAATTTCTTCTATTTATTGCGTAACCATTTAAGGGATCATTTCGGCAATATTTCGGATTGATTTGAGGTTTGGAGATCATTTTGATTTCAGATTTAATTTCAGATCATTCGGAACTTCTATGGATAGTCTTGGGTTTACCTTCGGAAAATTTTACAATTATTTCCATTGTCTTTTTGGGATCGGTTCGGAACTCTTTAAAGATTGTTTTGAGGAGTGTTTCGAAACTATTCGTAGTCATACCTAACCTACCGCGTCTTTACTGGAAAACTTGACTTTGATATCCTTGCGTTGTAAAAAAAAGGGGCTAAGCCTAAGCTGCTCATAAAGCTTAGCAACTTCGGTGTATGGATAAGAGCTATGTTCAGCACAAAAATAATAACTTTAAGTAGGAACATAGAAAAACCAAGTTAAATAGACTCACATTAAGTTAAAATACAGAAACAGTCACAAAACCGTTTATTCTGCTCAAAATTAATAGCTTTGCATTTTCTAGCAAGTTTCACTTAAAATCACGAATGAATCATTTTTATACTCAGCTGAGATAGCTCACAGAATATATTAATTTTGTTCGCATTGTTTATTGTAAAACTAATAAGAGGGTCGATAAATAGTCCATTTTTGCTTGGTGAAATCAAGCTTAATGTTCCAATTAAGCCATCTAGACATTTTCACTAAATTTTTGTAGCTACATGAAGATCGAATTATGAAATGCACGAACCACTTCGCTGTTTATGTAATAATTTTAATGAACACTGTAAAAATTTCGACGCCTATGACTCGTTTCTTGGTATAAAAAATATCTTTTGACAACATTAAATTTGTAATTTTAAATGAAACAAAGAACGCTTAACTGTGATAATATTGTTCAACCCTCTATTTCAAATATGAAGGTACCAGTTATTGGAAACTTATATGCAAAATTGTGATTTATCATTATTTCTATAAGTATGTTCTTAAGTTTATTCTGTATAAATTTTGTATAATATTAATTTGCTCTGTTGTTGTCAATTTCATAAGTTCACATGTGCCCCCTACTGGGCAAACAGCTCCTTCATGCACTGAAAGAAAAAGACTGGTAAAATCAACCGAAATACGGGTCAATTGAACCAAAATTTCTGTCAATTTTTATCCATCGCAACAAGATATTGAATCAACTACGGCACAAATCGTTGATAAGTAATTGACCGTTTTAGTAGTCAAATGCACAAAAAAGTTGTTGCGACAGTTTTGTACGAAAGTACCTATGTTGCGGCATTTGCAAGGTAGATGAGTTTTCACTGACACCTTTTCATGGCAGAAATACACTCTGAGTACTTGCCGAACAGTGCCGAGGGCGATCCCGTTTAGGAAAATTTCCTTCTAATTGAAAAACCTTATTTCTAAAATTTTTATGTTTCTTTGTCCGGGGTGTGAACCGAGGGTCTGGTAAGCGGAGCACGCTACCATCACACCACAGTGACCGCAATATACATACGTAAATATGTGCATACATATAGTACACAGCATACATAAGTACAAAGTAGAGAGCGCGGTGAGCGTAAAGTTCTGTTTGTAATTTGCTCATGTATTGGCTTTTGATCGCTGTTGAAATAACCAGTGAGATCAGTTGTGTTAACAAAAAAATCAGTTAGATTGATTAGAAATGTGTCAATTTTACAGAATTTTGTTAACTTAAGAGTGACAATTTCTCTTCTGTTGAAATGACTAAACTAATTTGTTCGCTTGACAAAGAACTCGGTCGAATTAACCATAATTCGTTCAATATCACCGAATCTCCGTTAAGTCAAGAACAACAGAACCGATTTGGTGATTTTACTAGCACCATTTCCTTCGGTGGGAGTACTTTGTGTGAAGTCTTTTTGTGATACTTATATGAATTTATTTCAATATTTTAACTTCTGCTTACTTAAAAGTTTTGAATTTGAAATTGCCAAACGTTTAATTAAATGCTGTTTAAATATTATTTTGAAATTGGTGATTGCATATGTTATTGATGTCGTACATTATATCTTTAAATTAAGTGTCTGTATATTTGGTCTGTATAATTGTTTAATTTGTAGACTGATAAATAAAATAACTGGGCGAAAAAAGAAATTCATTTAGCCATGTCCGTTCCTCCGTCCGTCTGTCCGTAAACACGATGACTTGAGTAAATTTTGAGGTATCTTAATGAAACTTGGTATGTGAGTTCCTGGGCACTCATCTCAGATCGAATTTCAAATGAACGAAATTAGACTATAACCACGGCCACATTTTCGATATCGGAAAACCGAAAAACTGCGATAATTCATTACCAAAGACGGATAAAGCGATGAAACTTGGTAAGTGGGTTGACCTTGTGACGCAGCACATTAAAATAGCAAAATGTTGGACAATGGGCGTGGCACCTCCCACTTTTAAAAGAAGGTAATTTAAAAGTTTTGTAAGCCGTAATTTGGCAGTCGTAGAAGATATCATGATGAAATTTGGCAGGAACGTTACTCCTATTACTGTATGTATTCTAAATAAAAACTAGATGACGAACTCGCCCACTTAAAAAAAAAATGTTTAAAGTCAAATCTTAAAAAAAAATTTAATATCTTTACAGTATATAATTAAATTATGTCAACATTCAACTCCAGCAATGATTTGATGCAACAAAATACAAAAAATAAAAGAAAATATCAAAATGGGCGTGGCTCCTCCCTTTTTCATTTAATTTGTCTAGGATACTTTTAATGCCATAAGTCGAACAAAAATTTACCAGTCTTTGTGAAATTTGGTGTAGGTATAGCTACTATGCCGACAACTGTTTTCTGTGAAAATGGGCGAGATCGGTTGAAGCCACGCCCAGTTTTTATACACAGTCCTTCCGCTCGGCCGTTAACTTGAGCAAAAATCTTTACTGAACTTAGTTCACGGACTTATTTGAACTCGCTTTATGTTGGTATTAAAAATGGGCGAAATCCAAAGATGACCACGCCCACTTTTTCGGTATCGAAAATTTCGAAAAATTAAAAAAATTCGATAATTCGATACGAAATACGAAAAAGGGATGAATCATGTTGATTGGATTGGTTTTTGACGCAAAATATAACTTTAGTAAAAACTTTGTAAAATGGGTGTGACACCTATCAAATTAAGTAGAAGAAGAAAATGAAAAAGTTCTGCGGGCCGAAATCAAAAGCCCTTGGGATCATGGCAGGAATACTGTCGTGGTACTACATATAAAAATAAATTAGCGGTACCCGACAGATGATGTTCTGGGTTACCCTGATCCCCATTTTGGTCGATATCTCGAAAATGCCTTCACATATACAACTAAGGCCCACTCCCTTTTAAAATACTCATTAAAACCTTTAATTTCATACCCATATCGCAAACCACATTCTAGATTCACCCCTGGTCCACCTTTATGGCGATATCTCGAAAAGGCGTCCACATATAGAACGAAGGCCCACTCTTTTTTAAAATACTCTTTAATACATTCCATTTATACCCATGTCATACAAACACATTCCAGGGTTACCCTAGGTTCATTTTCCGACATGGTGATTTTCCCTTATTTTGTCTCCAAAGCTCTCAGCTCAGTATGTAATGTTCGGTTACACCCGAACTTAGCCTTCTTGCTCGTTTGTTTTTTTTTTTGCTCCATGCATTCATATATGCAACACATATTTTCGGCATACTAAAAAAGAATTAATATTTTCATTATTTGACTTTTTCATGAATTGACTAGATGCAAATATTTGCGGTAATGTGGTTAATAAATTGCGGGAAAAAGGGAAAAACAAAGCATTTATGATATGCAAAATATGTACAGCCATAAGCTGATTTACAGTTTACAGGTAAAAAAAATTATTAATACTCATTTAGTTGGTCAACAACTTTGTTTTGTTTTAGGTTGAATCAATAAACAACATGGCTTCGTTGGTTTTGTTTTTCGTCTTTTCTTGTGGCAAACCAAATTGACCCAAATACTATTAAAAATTGCAAATCAATCTGGGCGGAAAACAATTTTTATTTGCTTTATCATCAACAGAAAATTTTGATACGCGTATGATAAATGGACAATAACCGTTAGTTTGTCTCTAGGCACCAAAAAAAATTTTTTGAAGCGCTGACGTGGAATAAGGAGTAAGGTAATCGCAGCGCTAGCAAATCCAAAAATCGTATTTGTTGTTCTTAAAATAACTGGTTTGAAAAGTGCAAGCTCGAAGAGCACCATTGTTTATTTGGAAACTAGCTCTAACACAAATAAGAACAATAGCTCTGAAATCCAGCAAAGAATCACTCTTGCCAAGAAATGATACTTTGGACGAGCTAGGCAATGGAAAAGGAAATTTCTCTCTCGGCAAACAAAAATCACGCGGTACAAGTCACTTATCATACTCGTCCTGCTTTAAGATGTAGAAGCATGTACCATGACATCAGATGGAGGAGCTCTGGGAGTGTTCGAGAGAAAAAGTTCTTCAAAAAATTTACGAACCCTAAGTTGAAAACTAGTTGAGAGTTTTTTGAATATTCTAGCTTATTTTATTTAATATACAGCGGGAATTTGCGAAAACGTTAATGCAGTTGATGAGCAGGTCAGAACTGTTGAGGAAAGCATCATGGAAAACTTTCGTTCAATAGAAGAAAGAGTTGGATCTTTAGAAAACCATAATAACGATAACCGTTTCAAGTGCAATGAAATTTAAAGAGCCTCCTTATGATGGGACTATTCCTTTAAAGACTTTTGAGAAGCAGTTTGAGTAGGCAATGTGCAATAACTGGGGTGATGCAGATAAAGCAACGCCTTAAATCCTTTTGTTAAAAGGTTTGGTAAAAGAGGTTTTGAAAATACTACCTATTAGGGAATAATGCAGTTTTATGACCATAATGAATGCACTAGAGAGAAAATTCTGCAGTGAATGCCGGAAAAAGATTTTCCAAATGGAATTGTTGAATCAGTGGCAGAAGCGAAGTGATATGCTGGATGATTTTGCCACAGAAATTTAATGGCTGTCGCTCTAGCAAATGGAGATGCTTCCTGTGAATTTATTGGACGCATTAGAATTTAAACGTTTATGAATAGCATTCGGGATATTGACACAAGGTGGGCAACTAATGCCATGTCTAGATCAACATTTGGGGAGCCTTTTGCTCATGCATTGACTCAGGAAACAGACAAAACTTTGAGTAGACCAACGTATGCGCATAGTGTGGACGTTGAGAAAATGGTCTAAAATCTATTCTACAAACGCCAGGGACTCGGAACAATATTAAGTCTAAAAAAGACAATAGAAAGGGCAGTGCTGAATCTGAAAAAATTCCCGAAATTATCAGATTATGATTTAAAAGAAGTTTCGATATTATTTTTAAGCAGACAAGAAGAGATCCCGAAAGGCTTTGAAAATAGTTCGCTTATGGGCGTGGAAGGTTTCACAATACACCTCGATGTTTATAAACTAGATACCAAATACTATTAGTCTGGCTCAAAAATACTCAAATCTTAGAAAGAAGTTGTAAAGGAATTAATATAAAAGAAAAATGTTTACTCGGAAGCTTACAAAATATTTTCATTAGTTATTACTTTAAAAAAAAATTAATTTATCACATTAAAAACTAACGAGTGATGAGAAACGAGCCAAACGCCTTTTAGCATTATAACCATTGTGGGTAAGACAAGTATGGTAACTTCTGCATATACGTCAAAATTACAAATAGAAACGATCTTCTGATTTTTAATTGACTATTGTTGTCTCATTATGTATCTCTTTCTATCACCCGCTGAAGATAGCAGGCCCTTTGCGCCGCCATATTTAACATCCTGACATCCTGTCAAAACGCTAAAAATTTGCCATTTGTTTTATCCACAATGATTATAACTACATAATTCGAGGAAATCGTGAGTATATGAAAAGTTTCGATGTTATAAAAATGATAAGTATTTCAATGAGTTTGAAGAGTAGAGTATTACATTTTTCAACTCACAATCGATCAAATAGAAATAAATGTGCCATGAGTTTAATTGAACTCAGCTAAAAAGATAAATATTGAATTTATCAATGAGTTTTTTTGAACCCTGGTTTGGAACGAATGTTCATGGTTGAAATTTGGTGTTCTTATATGTATGTACTTAATACTACGCTATTAGAGTAGCCGATTTCTTGACAATTTATTGCTCCTTTAACATAACCGATTTTCTTTCTATAAAACATACCAAATTTAGTTGATCACATTCATAGATCCCTTTTGGGATTAAAAAATACACACAAACTTAACGCCCAAAGAAGACTTTTATATATTTTGCAATAATCTCTCATCTCGAAAAACACACATTTCTTTGTAATAGTGACAATCTGTTTACTGGAAACCACTTCTATTCTATTTCTATATATCAAATAAACTTTATTTAACACATTAACTGTACCACTAATTACCTACTTGATTTTCTACCTTAAAATTACCAAACTTAAGTACTTTTTTAGCGACGAACTGTTCAACTACACTGAGCGCACGATTTATATGCGATTACCTCGAATATTCGGCACGAAGGAAAAGTATATAAACAAAGTGCTTGATAAACAGAGCAGCATTGTACGATTGATGATTAATTAGTGCAGGCGGTCAGCTAATGCTGTGCTGGCTTGTTTATATATATGTATATTTGTATACAAATTGGAACGGAATGACGGCATACAGCAACAGCTGTATGAATATTTATGTATGTACATATTTTGCTTATTATTCGAATTCAATGCACGCTACTGCCTTGTTTATTTATGTATATTCGGTTGTACCCTTTCCAATCTTTAAGCCGTGGTTACTCACGAACGTACGTAGAAAAAACGTGTCAGCTGACATGACCTACATATCTTATGAGTGTGCAATGTAAACGAAAACTCACCGACGTGCAACGCCCGTACGTACGTAGCCCGGAACGTAGAAATCAAAACAATTTTGATTTTTTCCGTAAGAACGTGTCAGCTGATCGCTCTCTCACTAGACAGAGTTGCCTAGTAAACTTTTGTGCGCTAATTTTTGACCGTTTGCAATTTTATGCAAAAACGCCTAATTAAAGTTTGAAAAATTGTGAAAATAATTCGAAATAATTATGTAAAAGTGCTGATTATAAATATTTAATCTATTTATACTTATTTACTAGTATTCCGGCCTTTTACAATATCAAAAATTAAATTGGAAAAAGTTGATGTTTCCATAAGCATACATGCAAAATGGTGAATGGCAACAGTGCTTATCTGTAAACAATACACACACAAATATCTTATGTACATGTACACAGACGCACACATTGATTCCTACGGGCTTGAGAGTTCGGTCAAACGTGCTTCGTACGACAAACGTCCTTACGTACGGCACACGTCGGTGGGTAACTGCCGCATTACACCGATTGACTTCTTTGAAATAAATTAGAGATAAATGGAAATCCGAAGTCTAATCAATCGGAAGCTGCGACGGTTCAGAAGCAAAACTCCATAACATCTCTACTAATGAAAAATATTTACAAGATATGGCTATTTTGCATATAATACAGCATACAATTTAATTTTATTAAGCTAGCAACTTACTATTTGTCATTGTAATTGTGACTTACTTAGTTGGTTACCGCCGTGCAACAAAGCGCACCAGTCGCTTCTTCCGCCTGGCCTCTTTAACGGAATGGGGACTGCCCTCTTTCTCTGCTTTCATAAGCGGGCTCTGCTAAAATACTTCTTTAGCCAAATATAGGCAAATATGGCCACTAATATAAGCAAATTTATATACGAAATTTCGGGCAAATCGAATAGGGCGTATGTAAGTAGGTATGTGCGTATTATTAATTCTTGTCTTTATTTCGGCTCCGCATGCATATTTATCAGTTTTGCCAGGTTGATGCGACTAAATCGAATACCACAATGAACTTTAGAGTTCTCAGCAACAGCTTTCATTTGATATCCATAATACACACACATTCTAGGGGTATCCGGATCCACATCAACAGCTTCAATTTGATACCCATAATATAAAAACGCATTCTAGGTGTATCCTGGTCCATGTTTTGGCCTATATCTCGAGACCGTAGTTACCCAGCGGTGTAAAACTTACTCTGTTCTAAAGCATACATCAACAGCTTCAATTTAATACCCATAATGTAAAAACACATTCTAGGTGTATCCGGGTACACGTTGTGGCCTATATCTCGAAACCGTAGTTACCCAGCGGTGTAAAACTTACTCTGTACTAAAGCACACATCAACAGCTTCAATTTGATACCCATAATGTAAAAACACATCCTAGTGTTACCGTGATCCACTTTTAGGACTATATCTCGAGACCCTAGTCACCAATAGGTATGGAAGCTACTCTGTACTAAAGAACTCATCAACAGCTTCAATTTGATACCCACAATGTAAAAACGTTGTCTAGGCGTTCACGGGCCCACGTCACCCATGGGTGTGAAAATTATCCACTACTAAAGCACTCATCCACAGCTTTCATTTGATATCCATATTCTATAAACACACTCTAAGGGTACCCGGGGCCACGTTTTTGCCTATATCTCGAGACCCTAGTCACCCAGTGGTATGAAAATTACTTACTTACTTACTTAATTGGCGCATAACCGTCTAAACTGTTATGGCCGTCCAACAAGGCGCGCCAGTCGCTCCTTCGCTCCGCCAACCGGCGCCAATTGCTCACACCAAGGGAGTTTATATCGTTTTCCACCTGGTTCTTCCAACGGAGTGGAGGCCGCCCTCTTCCTCTGCTTCCATAGGCGGGTTCCGATAGAAACACTTTCTTGGCCGGAGCATCATCTTTTATTCGCATAACATGGCCTAGCCAGCGCAGCCGCTGCGTTTTAAATCACTAGACTATGTTGATGTCTGCGTAAAGCTTGCAATGATCTTCATAAAATAGTCTGGGGTACTCGCCGTGGCCAACACGTAGAGGTTAGTAAATCTGACCTATTATATCAATGTCGTCAGAATCCGCCAGTAATTGCACGATTTTATAGAATATATTTCCAGAGCGTTTAAGTTCTGCTGTTTGTATTATTTTTCCAGCATCAAATTAAAGAGATCGCACGATAGGGGGTCGCCCTAAAACTTCGTTTAGGGGGCTCGGAGAGGTCCTTCCCAATTCTTACTGAGCTGGTGGTGATACTCAGCGTCAACTTGCACAGCCACATAAGTTTTGCGGGGAAACTGAATTCGAAAGTTGCGGCAGCTCCTTTTCGTGCTGTCGAAGGTGATCTTAAAATCGACGAAAAGGTGATATGTGTCAATTCTTTTTTTGAGAAATATGGTCGATGATCAATTTTTTTGAGTGAGGGGTACATTAATTCCATCATCATCGGTTGCGGGGTCGGAATAATCATCCCCGGACGGTACATCGCTATCTCCATCTCTCCATATAGTAGAGCAGAGAAATTTCCCCTTTATGATAAAATTTGGGAGCTTTTTCCCGGAAGCTAACAGCTCAAGCCATTTAGTTCTGGGTGACTTCCTTGCCATAGAGCTTTACGTGATTATTTATTGAATTGGATACTTAAAACTGGTTCAGAACGCAGTTCTACCTAACCCAATTCATAACTGGCACGTTTGCCGCCTTGAATATCTTAACAGCATGAGGAAGACTGAAAATCCGAATTGTATGTTTTATGGGTATAAAGGGTATCCTTTTTCGAATGCGAACACTTCGCGCAGCAATGGAGGATGTAGGAAGGAATACTTGTCGATCTATATATTTCCGAGCAGTATCATCCAAAGCATGGCCTTCGTAGTGATAGATGGACCACAGGCATAACTGCCTGGTTAGTGCGCAAATCACTTTCTCCCCCACAAAAAAAAAACAACCAAAGAAAATTTTGCTTTATAAATTTTATATAACGTTTTTTACTAGCTTGGATCGTATAATGAACCAATACGTTCTCATATTAGACCTTTTTTGTCTAAAATATAAATAAACCGGTACATGTTGATCAACCGAATATGACAGTAAAGCGTATTAGCAGTTTTTAATAATTCTTTGTAAATACTAGTCAATATTTCAGTGCCCAAAACTTAGTCATACCCACTCCTTTAAGGATCTCACATCTCACTATGACTCGGTTTTTCAGTACGTGGTTTAACTCCAGTTGAAATTGCCACTTTTCTTGATAACATAAAATTGTGTCCTCATCACTGCTTAAACGACAGAAGTGACAGGGTTAAACTCTAGTCAACGTTTACTGGCGTTTAAACTCGCACTGGAAAATCGGGCTCATATATGACAAAATTTTCCCAAACAAACTTCATCGCATCATTAATCATCTTTTAAATCTTCAACTTAAGCCATTTACAGATGGAGCTCGACACGCTTCACTAAAATCGTTTATATTTCCTGTATTTCCACGCAAATATCAAGCGATCATACGTTCCTATGTATATATGTACATTAGGGTGGGTCGATTTGTATGTACGAAAGTTAACCGATATCGCGCCATCGATCTTTCGATAGGATTTGGGCTCAGGAAAAAAGTTCCACTACTCATACCCAAAAATATAATTTTCGAGCCTGCGAAGGCTTTCGATAACAAGACACAACAAGCTATCGAAAAAGCTATGATTGGCAAGGTTATAAGCCAAATGACCACTCGCTGTATGCTATCCATGCTAAGAGGAGAAATTTCAGTCTGGAGCTGGGAGAGACAACTTAGTCAATTGTGGTTACTAGGGAATGGCTTCAAGGTTGTGTGACCTCGACTCTCTTGCGGACCTTAGTTATAGATGACCACATTCAGTTATTGATTTTACATACAAAGGAATCACAGGAATATTCAAGGAAATAATATTCAATCGCTTGCAGCAAGTCCTGCGCATCATAGAGAGGTGGTATGATACCAAAGGACTGTCTTCCAATCGTAACAAAACTGTCCTTGTGTCTTTTACCCTGAGAAGAAAGCCTTCCATGTCAGAACCATCCCTGGGTGGCACCAAAATCCGATTTTAAATGGAAGAAAAATACCTACAGGTTGAACTGGATAGAACTCTTACGTGTACTGCTTATTAATATGCTACCTTAAGCACAGCAATACGAGCTTTCCTGGAGTTTTCTTCTTTTAACGTGGTATACAGGAAAATTAATATTGTTGTCAAGCCATTAGTCACCTAAGGTGCCTTAGTTTATTGGTCGAAGACCACGCAAATAAATGCAATACAAAAATTAAGCGAACTGCATCGACTAGTTTTTATTTGCATATCGGGTGCGACCAGAATGTCCTCCGCACTTAGAGACTTAGTGGATAGAGAAAGAGACAACACTTGCTGCAATAAAACTTCAAAACATTTCTAAGCTAAAGATCGGGCATAAGAAAGTAATAAAAAAATTCATAGAAAAATCCATATTGCAACTACGGGATGTAATGGCCCCTATGCTCAGAGTCTCACGAAATTTCAAGGTGCCCATTGTGGTCAGAACTCTATGCGAAATAGGCAATACATATACTGACCCCAACTCAGAAGGTTGCTACACGGGTGCACTAAAATTATGATGATGGAAAAACGGGAGCTGGTATCAATGGGCCAAATACAAGAAATCGATACCAATGGGATGCTACCCCACAATTTTTCAGGCAGAAACTGATGTAATATAAATTTGCGGCAGAAAATGTCTACGGAGCGACTTAACTTCGAGGAGTATCCTCATTAAGTCAGACAACCGTATGTGCCTTGCAGTCTTACACAACTATATCTAAGCTTGTTGAAATGATTTGGAAGCTACCTGACCAAGAAGGGTGCTATAGCAGCACATTATAGTATCACCCAAACTTATTAATCTCAACAGCGAGAACCCACGAACTCTTACTTGGTTTCAAGTAAGTTAAATTTAACGCTTTCGTGAGCTGAATAATGAAAAGCCAGTTCACACTATCTGCGAATGTGTCATTCTAGCAAGGCAGAGAGTCTCCCATCTACGTGGCGTTACTATTAATCCCCACGTGATATGGAGTATAAAGCCTGAAGAGGTACTTTAAAATCAGTCAATCGCAATATTCGCTGTAAAACGGATTCGGTTGCTCAGATCTGCGCATCACTTTATAACAAATAAGTATATGAAATATGTACTTCTACAAAAGGAATGATGTGCAGGTAAATATCTGTTGTTTAATATCTGCAATGGTCTACACCTTCGTATGGCCTGAGTGGGTTCTGCACCATTTTTAAATATTCCATTTCACGCTTATCAACGCGCGATTTAAACGATTTAGCGCTTTACCACTCCAACCTCTAATGCCATTTCGTGTTGATGGTGCTATTGACGGTAATGATGGTGGTGGTGATGGTGGTGGAACTGATAGTTACTTTGGTGATTCGCTTTCCGCCGGCGGCATTCAACACAATAAGCTAACCAGCATAAAATGTTAAATGCCAAACACCTTGAACTTGCCAACTGCGGCTCGAATATGAACTCTTTACATACACACATTGGCATATATTCGTACATACACTCGTAGTACTGATTTAAATGCATTAAGTATCTATGCTGTCTGATATTTCGTTGTGATTTTTCAACATTTCAGCTCCTCATCTTTTTTGGGATTTGCTTTTTGCTTTGCAGCATTGTCTTGTATGGCCATGCGAATTGCGCAAGCCATTATATTGTTGTTGTAGCCACGCAGCGGGTGAATATTATCTAAGCAAAAGCCGCACCATAACAGTGCCTTTTTATACCTTTCATGAAAATGAAATGGTATATTAATTTCGTCACGAAACCCAAAATTGTAAGTCCTTAAAGGAAAATAGATATACCCACCATTAAGTATACCGAAATAATCAGAATGAAGAGCTGAGTTTATTTAGCCATGTCCGTCTATCTGTCTGTCCGTCTGTCTGTTTGTATGCAAACTAGTCCCTCAATTTTTGAGATATCTTGATAAAATTTGGTGAGCAGGTGTATTTGGTTGTCCGATTAGACATTTGTCGGAACCGGCCGGATCGGACCACTATAGCATATGTCCTCCATACAACCGATTTTTCATAAAAAGAGGATTTTTGTAATATCTTACTCAATTTAACAGATTGAAGCTTCAAACTTCACCATATACTTTCGTATATTGCACGTATTGTTGCCTGAAAAAATTGATGAGATCGGTCGTATATATAGTATATATCCCCCACAACCGATTGTTCAGATAAGAAACTTTTCGTAATTACTGCCCTATTTTAAGAGCTAGAGGCTTCAACGAATGCTTACGTATATAGCATATATTGTTGTCTGAAAAAATCATACAGATCGGCAGTATATATAGTATATATATGGTGGTATATATAATATATATATAGTATATGTATATTTTCGCAATTTTAGCCCCATTTTAACAGCTAGAAGCTTCAAATTTCACGGAACGCTTACGTATATGGCATATATTGTTGTCTGAAAAAATCATAGAGATCGGTTGTATATATAGTATATATCTCATACAACCGATTGTTCAGATAAGAAACTTTTCGCAATTTCTACCCCATTTTAACAGCTATAAGCTTCAAATTTCACCGATTGCTTACGTATATAGTATACATTGTTGTGTCAAAAAATCATAGAGATCGGTGATATATATAATGTATATATGATGGTATATATAGTATATATATATTTTTTTTTGCGATTTCGGCCCCATTTTACCAGCTAGAAGCTTCAAATTTCACCAAATGCTTACGTGTGTAGCATATATTGATGTCTGAAAAAAATCATTGAGATATCGGTGGTATACATAGTATATATCTCATACAACAGATTGTTCAGATAAGAAACTTTGCGCAATTTCTGCCCCGTTTTCACAGCTAGAAGCTTCAAATTTCACCAAGTGCTTACGTGTATAGTATATATTGTTGTCTGAAAAAATCATTGAGATCGGTGGTATATATAGTGTATATGTCATACAACCGATTTTTCAGATAAGAAACTTTGCGCAATTTCTACTCCATTTTAACAGCTAGAAGCTTCAAATTTCATAAAATTTCATCAAATAGTTACGTTTACTTCATATATTGTTGAAATACGTAATTCGTAGTCATAGTTTTTACACGCAGACCACAAAAAACCTGAAACTTTGCATCCTCACACAAATTACCTACCTATTTTTTATTTTATATTTATCTTAAAAATCGTTTAGGTATGTAGATCTGTTCACTAGATATTTCTTATCTTATACATCCGATTATTCGGAGATTACGAACGGGATAAGATTATTGTTCAGCCCCATTCATGAAAGGTATGAAGTCTTCGGCATAGCCGAAGACAGTCCCGTCCTTACTTGTTAGTAAATCAAAATAGTCTTAAGCTTTTAGTTTAAATGTTAGGCTGTTGTTTGTTGCTGTTTTTGCTTTTGTTAATAATTCCCTTTCTAAGTAAACTGGAGCTGATATCAATGCTGTTACACACAGTGGTGCATTTATTGGAGTTAGCGGCAATTGATGCAGGTTGGAGTCCATGCCTTTTTGTCTTCTTCTGTCCATGCCTTTTTGCTTGATGTATCATATTTAATTCCTATCTTCTATTAACTTCTTCCTTCTGCCGTCGTTTCATCGAGTGTTAAACTCTATAAAGCCAACTTATCAGCCTTTTTATTAACTTCTATACATTTAGAACTGGGAACCCAGTATCGATGTATGTTCCGGTCTGAGCGAAGACTTTTCAATACTTCTTTGCATTACAAAACTCTTTTTTAATGAAGTATGTGTGTTAATACTGCATTGATCGCCACCTGACTATCAGCACATATATTCCAATATATAATTATTTCTGGATTGACACTGTAAACAACAGACGCAACCCTTTCTGTTAGTATGGTGTCATCGGTATAGAATATTCTGCCATTTCTGTACCCTTGTGCTAACCTCAAACCTCTTTCGATGCTGTGGCACGGTACCATGTAGTCCGTTCGCCCTATACTTAATGGGACTATACTGCTATGGTCCTACGGCCTGCACACAAGTTTCCCCAGGTGTAGTTTTCAGGGCTCCGTTTATAAAAAAACAAGTATGTTCTTCATTGTGTAACTTCTTTTTGTGTAACGAAAAACGACTTAAAAAATTAAGTAGCACCTAGAAAATCGTCCGCATTCTTTGAAATCTTTGAACTTGGGTAGGCCTATTGGAATCGTTATATATTTGTCCTTCGATATATACTATATAAAATATGTAATATGTGATCATATATATATTTCCTTCCTTCTGAACGTCGGTATTTCTTTTATCAGGACTTTGGGCCTATAATAAAATTCTCTCTACCCAGCCGAATTTCTATTCATGCTATTCGGCACCATTATTAATCTGCTTCCTACCTCTCTTACCATAAATGTCACGCTCAGCGACTGCAAATCCCGCCCACGTATACCTGGAGGCAACTAGCTTCCTTTGCGACCCTGTATAAGAAATATTGTGGTTTCTTCCGGGGTCTTATGCCATTTATTAACTGGTTTCTTCGCTGACAGATAATAGTGAGCCGAGTCGATCGTCAGTCCCCTGTTCACTTTTGAACATAGGATAATGCAGCTGTACCCACTTAAATCATGATTTGATCGAACCGCCAAACAAACTATTAATTATTTGTAGGGCCAATAAATACTCCCAACTCTACTGAGCATGATTGTGTTGAAGCTGAGCTCGATAATACTGTAAAGCTTTGCGATATTTTTGCCCACTTTCATAATAAAAATTTTAATATTTCTGCAGTAGCATAGCGTTGCAATAAGCACGACCATCAAACATCACACAGCTGTGCAACAATAGCAAAGCACACCGTTGGTGGCGACAAAGCGGCAAATTTCACTGGGGTGCCAAATACAACCAGTTCATTTCTCAACTCCATTATAACGAAGTGCGGTCAAAAGATATTAATTGCTGATGGCGTGGCTTTTCTGTTAGCTTTCCTTACAGGTTAGTCAGGAGAGGTGGTAGCCTTTTTTAAGGCAGCCGACTCTCTGCTGTTGACTGTGTGATTGGAATGATCGAGGCGTTGGTATACAACAAGTGAGCCAGCGTTTACCGTAGATTTCTCGTAGTTATCATTGCAGATGACTACCCCGCATAGCGCCCAGCTACCGCAGATTAACTTTGAAAAACGCCCCGCTGTTAATCGCTTCGATCTTCAGCTGTTGCTTGCCGCTATCATATCCCTGCTGTCAAGCATTTTCTCCGCCGCATACTGCTCAGGCACCTCCCTATCACTCCTCAATCGTTTAGTTTCTGTCTTTTAACACCTCAAACTCTATGTGTGAGCATGTGTTCGTATTTAGCATATATGTAAATACTGTATTCCTTGGCCAAAATTCGCCTCATATTTCATACAAATAAGGGTTTTTTTGCACATTTGGGCTTGGTAACAAACAACAAAGTGAGGTCTCAATCGAAGCGGTTGTTCTGTATTTGTGCGAAAAGGGGTTTTCATAGCGCACTCCAAGTCCAACGCACAGCTTGGAAAAATTTTGATGAAATAAATACATATCATACACATTGAAGAGGAGATCTCCTTTTTCATCTTCATTTCACTTACCTGCAAAAATTGTTGGATCATGTGGTCCACTTGTGTCATACTGGAGTACTCCATCGATTACTCTGATGTAATACTGACCTGGAGTATATGGTGCAGTCCTAGGACATCGCAATGTTAATTGGACCACATTATTTGTATGAATTGTGGTTAATTTTGGAGCACTCGCTTGGTCCATAGCGAGTACTCCATACACGCATGCATGGAGTACTCGCGATTTTTGCAGGGTGTGGCACTTCTAAATCAATATGTAAAATTATCTTGAGTAAGTTTAGTGTAGTTCCCATGCATCGTGAATGCATAGCTGGTAGAAAACTGTCATATAACCGATATTTTAAAACACTTTCGGTAAGTGTGCTTCGTGTCAATACAACAACAATAACAGCGCCGATTAAATATATTTCCTGTTGGTGCTTCGTCTTTGCTCACTGTATACAAGCCCTTTCTTTTTACTTACTTAATAAGTTAATTACCGCATAATCGTTTAAACGGTTATGGCCATCCACTAAGGCACGCCTGTCGCTTATTTGCTGTATCAACTGGCGCCAATCGTTAACGCCAAGGGAATTTAAATCGTTTTGCTCTTGATCCTTCCAGAAGAGTTGGGGCCGCCCTCTTCATCTGCTTCCATAGACGGGTTCCGATAAAACTACTTTCTTAGCCGGAGCGCCATACACATAACATGGCCTAGCCAGCATAATTGTTGTGTTTTGGTGCGGTGGAATATGTTAAATCTTCTTACGTACTCACCGAAGCCTTTTCTTAGGAGACAAAATAAGACCGCCATACAAAATGAGGCATCTTGAAATGTTTTCCCGACATCACTTTCAATTTCACAACTTTTAGTGCAATCTCTTTCACACTACACTGCTGTACTACATTTTTCTCACTGTACCCTCACGCGAATAATTGTGATGAATGGCAGTGTTGAATGCTACAAACTGAGCACATGTGGTGCAACCAAAATATATGGGATGCAAACAGAGTACATCACAGCTACTGCTTGACACATGCAATAAACGCACAAACAAAGTTTGGAAAATGTTGTTATGCCCCAACAGCAACTAACCAAAAGTGTAGCGAAAAGATTTTATTGCTTTAGCACCAACGCGAATATTTAAATGCTGAAAAAAAGGAAAAAAATGTGATGCCATCAACATGATGAACTCTGCCACTAAGAGCTAAGTTAAAAGCGAGTGCGCAAATTGCAGAAGCTATCGGTAAGCAACCTGCGCATGTTACAAATGCAATAGACATGCGTAGGAACGTATTATCACTGCAATCAGAAGCAACTTGTGGCATGACGAAAGTTGCAACATGTGCGAGTATTTATGATTGTTGAGTAGTTTGCTCAATCACCCGTTGTGTTGCGTTTCCAAAGCATAAAAATGTGTAGACTGCAGAAATATATGCAAATACTTCTATACACGCACTGAGATAGAACAGAAAGTTAGTAAGAATCATACATGCAACAATTGCCACGGACATAATAATGGCCATTAATCGCATGGACAACGACGCCTCAGGCATAAAAAATATGTTTAAACAAAAAAGTGCTAGTCCTACAATAGACTAGGAAGGAACAGAAATATGTACACACATATTTTGCATATAACATGTGCACAGTATATTTACATATGTTTTACTCAATAAATATGTGTTTTGAAATGTACATTTTTCTCTAAAACAAATTATATGGAAAAATGTGTACCATTCCAAACTCGGACGTACTAAACAAACGTAATGGAAGGGAAAATTGAAGCGTAAGGTTGTATTGGTTAAGGGAAGAGCAAAGAAATTTGTGTATCATTATCATTAAGAATAACAACCGAGCTCTGGAGAAATTAAGTTTAAAAATTGGATTTTTATGTAATTAAATCTTTACTAGTTTGGCTTGCGGCACGTGTTTTCCTCTAAGGTTTTTTGTTAAAAAATATATGTATTTATATACGGCTTTTTGTTAAAACGAAAGTGTGTGTGACATTGCCAACACTGCCGTTTGATCCAGGCAAGCATAAGCAGGCCCTTAGCCAAATCCATACAGAATCGGTAAACGCCTTTGTCAGGACGCGCCCGGTGAACCCCGTTATTAATATGCAATATCCCACCCTTGCAGAAGAAGAAAGCACACTACCAAGAGGAACACGTGTCACCCTGGCCCAACTTCGTTCTGAATACTGTAACAGGTTAAACTCTTACTTGTCCAGAATCAACCCAGACATACATAATGTATGTTATGCATGTCATGTGTCCCCACATGACAACAAGCATCTTTTAAATTGTAATGTGGAACCTACGAATCTAATACCAATCTCCCTTTAGTTCGCCCCTGTTGAAACGGCTAGTTTCCTAGGACTCTCGTTAGAGGATTTTGATGACAATTTGTGAGTGGTTGTGCCCATGATTAGGCCGAAGCACTGATAATACAACAACAACATTGTACTCTACCAAATCAGACTAATACTAGAAATGTAGAAACGAAATACCTAAAAATAAACTTTATTTTTGTCTGTGCAAGCTTTTGTAATTTTTTACATACACATACATATTAGGGCAATTCACAAAGTCTTTCATTCGTTTAATCAAAATATTTTGTAGGAAGCCATGGAAACAACCTGAAAATTAAGATTTTACAACGAAATGCGTCGAATTTCTGAATTGCCGAATTGTTTGTAAACCAATTAAAAAATAAAAAAATGTGGTCCATTTCTTTGAGATTTGAACTTTTTGGTCCAAAATGAAAACATAGCATGGCAACCGTGCAAGGCAGTGTGTAGCCCAGGGATGATAAATGGATTTATTCATTTTGTACCAAAAGAGGAAAAAAAATTACCAAATTATCCAAAAATGTACCAAAAGTCTTCGGATGTTAATTTGAGCCAAACTAGAGCAATTTTCTTCTTCTTTATCCAAAAATTGTTTTTAGTCAGGAAACTTTCAAACTCAAATTAAAGGTAGTATAACAGGGAAATCTGATTTATGAAGAAGAATTGAAGCGTACAATTATGTACATATATAAAAATATTTCTTTATTGAGTACCGGTAAGGAATATAAAATTAATATTTAAAAAAAAAAATGCAATCAATGCCAAAACATTTCATAAAAACATTTTAGGTACAAAAGATTTAGATTCAGGTATAAAAGTTGACAAATCGTCGCCTACATCTATACTAATAACTCATGTTTCAATCACTATATTAACAGTTCTTCTTCTTTGAGTTCTTTAAATACCTCAGTCGACAAAAAGCTTTTTTTCGTATCTATATTATGACAACTACTGTTAGCTGATTTCATCAAGTCTTTAGTTTTTATTAAATTCGAAGCTGCGTTTATTTGAAGTCTATTTCTATAATTAGTTTTAATTAAATTTTGTATAGAAAATATCCTTTCTACGTTTGTGGATGAATGTGGAACCGACAAAGCGCCTTGAACTATCCTATATATATTGGAGAACATTTGCACATTTAATTTATTTTTAACTGATCTTAATTCTTCCCAAAATCTGCAAATATTTAAATTCTTAAATTTTATAAGGCTCTCATGCTTTGCTAAAGCTCTAAATTCAGAATTAATTTTCTGTATTTTATCAAATGCAGATTTCGGAAACAAGTCCATACCTAAAGGCACAATACTATTTTTTTCACCGCTTAAAATACTTTCTGGTGAAAGCTTTGCAGCCCACAACAAAGTTGTATCATTCAAATTTAGTTTCTTTAATAATGTAATACAAAATTGTATATAAAATTGTTTAGCACAACTCTTAAATATGCGTACGTCATCTCCTTCGAAAAGGTTGTTTGATAGAATAATATCCACATTAACACCGCAGTAAACTTCATATGGGGCTAAGTGATTTTCGTCTGAATCAATATTTAACATCAAAATAGGGCTGGAGTCTAAATAAGATTTTTTTTATAAAATTTTTATCTTGGTAATAAGGAAATATATGCGAATATCTTCAGACTGCATTTCTATATTCACATTATTTATTTCATTTAAAATATAAGAAAGAAATGTTAAATATACTTTATAAATAGGACTTTGAAAAATTTCAGATATAAGATTAATATTTTGATTACTGCTTTTATTTTTAAATACGTAAAGATTAAAATTATACTTGAGGGCATCCCATTGCTCAAGAATTCTATCTATGACTGCTTGTCTAGAAAGCCACCTTGTGCGGGTGTACTTTAGTATAACATGCATTTCTGTACTGAAATGTTGAAAACTCTTAAAGTCTGCCCTCCTAAGGGGGTTGTTACAAAAATGATAGTTCACATCTTTTGAAAATTTATCAATTTTGTTGGGAAATACATCACAAACGGCCATTGAAGCTGAATTTAAAATGTGACAAACATATCCATTAACATGCAGATTTAGAAACACTTGCTTCAGCCTTGCTTGCACTCAGCTTTTTGCCCCATCATACCCGAGCCATTGTCGGCAGTGAAACCAATCATTTTTTCAAGTGGTATTGAGTGGACTCTCAAATATTTAATAATGGCATTAAAAATACCCTCTGTGCTACTATCGGTCAAAGGTATCAAATCTAAAAATCTATCAACGCACTTTTTATCAAAAATTCGAATCGAAACTGCAGATTTTTTTGATATCCATATATCAGTCGTTTCTCTATTATTAGAGAGTAATAATTCCTATGACAAAATGTAATTATGGATTTATAATTTTCTGGCCCTGTTATTTGAGTAATTATTTTCTATGCTTTAATTCTATTGATGCAAAATTTGTTCACAATTTTAGAATTAGTTATGCTATTTTTCATAAGCATATTTAGGTGATCCATAATTGAAAATGGCAAATTGTGCTCGGCAACAAAACAAATTAACTATATATTTTCTTCGAAAAATTTAAAATTTTTTTGTACATTCAGAGCTGCTTTGCAAATGACTTGAAGTGTAGTGCTATAATTTACAAAAATGTACCAAATATGTCAATGTAGTACGAACGTACTTTCGGTAAGCGAAATGTACCAAAAAACGTACCATGATTATCATCACTGGTGTAGCCTGCATTGAATTCCAATAATAAGCCGACATACATATGTACACACATAAATATTCATACAGCAGTTACTGTATGCCGGCATTTCATTCCAATTCGCATACATACATACATATAAATAAGCAGGCGCAGCATTAGGTGACCGCCCGCACTAATCAATCATCAATAGTACAATGCTGCTCTGTTTATCAACCACTTTGCTTAAATACTTTTTTTCGTGCCGACTATTCGAGGTAATCGAACCAAATCGTGCGCTGAGTGCAGCTGAACAGATCATCCCTAAAAAGTACTTAAGGTAACTTTAGTAATAAAGTGAAAGGGTTAAATAAAGTTTTAATTAAGAGATAGAACTAGAATAGAAGTGGTTTCCAGTTAACAGATTGTCACTATTACAAAAAAAAAAATGTGTTCTTCGAGGTGAGAGGAGAGTTTTGTACAGAGTTTATTGCAAAAATATATAAAACTCTTCTTATGGGACACCTGGGCGTTAAACTCAATCCCAAAAAGGAAATACGAATGTGAACAACAAAATTTAATAAATTTTATAGAAAATCGATTATGTAAATGAAAAAATAAATAAATAGCGTAGTTGAAAGTACATATATGAACACCAAAAGTTTTATTTATTTATTTATTATTTAAAGTCGACTACAAACTATGGTCGACTGCATAGTATAAAAGATATAAAAAATATACAACTCAAAAGTTAAAATTTAAGATATATCGAGATTTCAACAATATTATGTTACAAACAAAGATAAAGATGTTCAATAAACATTACACTTTAATTTCAGAATATAATAATAATAAGAAATATGAGCAGAACACAGTACTGTCTTGTTCCTTCTTAACTATACATGTTGATAAATGTTCCTCCATCCTTATACGAGATAGTGCCTGTTTTTTATGGAAGAAATAAATGCCGGCAAATTAAATTAGCTTGTATCTCTTAAATTAGATAGGCAAGTATTTCATTACATATAGTGGAAAAAGACATTCAAGACTGATATGGCTATATAATTCATTCTAGTGCGCGCACTAGATAAGAAGAGGATTATTTTTAGCAAAGTTTCGTCGACAAAGGGGCAAATAAAAAGGAACGTAGTGTCCGGATACTCTAGGGGAGAAGGTCCGCAGAATCAATTTCTCCAATAATGAGCTTATGGATGAACAATACCCCCAGTAATATTCTCCGATTTTCCAGAGTGGGTAAGTTAATAAGAAGAAGTCTACTTCTGTATGGAGGAAGGTGGAGACTTGAGTCCCAATTAAGGCCGCGCAATGCAAATATCAAAAATTGATTTTGAACTGACTCAAGACGCTTTATATGCTTTTGAGAAACAGGAGACCAAACGCATGAGCAATACTCGAGTATTGGACCAACCAGCGATGTGTAAAGAACCTTAGTGAGGTACGGATCATCGAACTCTTTAGCCCATCTTTTAACAAATCCAAGTAAACCCAATGCTTTGTTGGCTATAGATGAAATATACATGTTAAAATTCAATTTCCCACCAAAGAGGGCACCTAGATCATTTGCAATAGATATACCCTCCAAAGGCGTACCATCTATTACATAAGATTTCAATGCTGGCTCCACTCGGTGAAATGTCATATGCTTACATTTAGAGCAATTTAAAGCTAGTAAATTTGTTGTGCACCAACATTGGAACGAGTCCAAGTCGGCCTGAAGAATATCCAAGGAACTCAAATCGGTAGGACAGTAAGTGTAGCAAAGTTTTACATCATCCGCATACATTATAGTATGGGAATATAATATTGTCGGTGGCAAGTCATTAATGAAAAGGGAAAAGAGCAAGGGGCCTAGATGACTTTCCTGGGGTACACCGGAGGAAATTCCGAACGCTTCCTACAGATTGCACTTGAACAGGACTTTTTGGGTCTGGTTAGAAAGATAGCTTTTCAACCACGTTAATAGGTGAAACGGAAAGCCCAGTAAATCAAGCTTATGAATAAGTAACTCATGGTTGACGGTATCAAATGCTTTGCTGAAGTCCGTGTGGATGACATCCGTTTGCTTCAACCATGACATTTCTCACAAACTTCCAACGCGTGATATTGTTTATTGATTTTTTTTTTTTAGATTTATGATTACAACGTGAGTGGCCTTTATTTGCAGTGCTGTTTAAGTGTGACAAAAGCCATCATCCTATCGCAAAGATCCTGAGCTAGATAAATAATTTTGCATGTAAATGCACCAACAACGATTTGAGGCAGATAAATTCAGATAGAAGTCTGGTTTAAATTGTGCGTCAGATAATTTGTTAATTTCTTGGCTTTATTTGGGCAACACTGCCTTTAATAAATCCACTTTTTAAAAATAGATGTCGGTGCTTGGCCTTTAGCCGTATGTGTTAAATGGAGCGCGGCAGTAATATCTGACCATCACTACTCATGTGTAAAAAAATACCATGACCTCTGCTTCTCAAGTCTTCCAGTGATCCATAGTAATCGCGTGAGAATTAGCTACTATTGTAATGCTGACTTGCAGTCTCTTTAAAAGTTTGTTTTTGTTCAATACGGGGTAGGTCGGCTTTAAAGGGACCTAGCCCCTTTTATCATTAGTAGTATATATTGTCATTTACCTTACCCGCCTCAGGGCGAACCGCATCAAATCTGTTTTTAACGCAATGTAGTCGTAAATTAAAATCAGATTTTTGGAATTTTTCAGTCGGTTGCTTGATTATGATGACCATTTTATGGTACTAGCAAACGACGAATAGTCAAAACCAAGGCGAATACCACTGCATTGCACTACGGCAATCGCCTACCACAGCAAAGGTCCTGGGTTTAATTCCAAGAAATGGAAATTTTGGAAAATTTCATTTTTGATTCAGAAATAGGTTGAAATATTCTCAAGTCCCTCAAATATCGCAAAAACAGAGGCGATCACTCGCTTAAAAAATCATATTTCCGAATTTAATATATTTGCCACAACCAGGGAAATGGAAAATGTCTAACATATATGGAGCTGACTTAAAAAATTAAAACATAAATATACACACAAGTCAATTTTTTTACTATTTCGCTAAGTTTTTTTAACATTCTGTAGCAGTTTCTTGCAGTCCTGAAGTAAATTTTTTTTGGCTCAGAAAAAAAGGAATCCAGAATGAAATTGTTACAACTTTTGTTAAAATAATTTAAAAAACTCATATTGTAATGAAAAGTGCTTTAATATAACATACCCAAAAGGTAAAAACCGAAACCTAAACATGTTTGGAAGATGAGCTACATATGGAAAGGCCGTCATACCACTTACGTTTCCTAATCGTAATATTTCTCACAGGGAACCTTAACGTTTTTGCAACAGCACTACGCAGTGTTTATGCGTTGCTGTCTCGCGAACGACTGATGATGGAGAGTAAAATTATGTGTGAAGCAAGTCTGGCTCAACTGAGATATGGTGTGCCGACCACTGCTTTAATGAGATACATTTTACTATATAACTGTTAATTCGAGTAAAAAAAACCTGATTTGTCGATTTTACTGGCTTAATTTCTTTAGGTGAAGAACACCATGTCGACTCTTTAATTTGGCCCATCTCTACAAGACCTTACCAGGCTCGATGTTATAGTTCCCAAACGAAGATCTCTTAGATGATGGCTACACTATTACTGTACTCATTCTAACCTGACATGGCGTTAAAACTTCAGGATCATTGGTTGATCCATTCCAAAGGTTGTTTTTTTTTTTGCAAAATAAGCCACTCAATTTGTGTCCGCATTTTATATTTAAAATACTAAATTTAGTTTGCGTGTTTTTTATCATGTTTTCATTCTTCATCATTTTTTTTTAATAAAGAAAAAATAGTTCGGCATTCAGCTCACACCCAAGGTTATCTTTGATTGCTGCGCGTGCACTTTTCTCGCTCTTCTTTTATTTCTCCATTTCTTTTTGCCATTACCAATCGCAATTTCTGTAATAAAATTCTCCGTTCTCAGTCTGAGAGCCTACGGGCATTTCAACGCGATTGCGATTGTGGAACATATCGCTTTGGTGGCTTCCTTTGTCTTGCCATAGCGCTTTTGTTCTTAATATCCGTGATGCTTGGAGTAGAAATTTTAATACACGTATCTACAGTTTTTCTCATTTACTGCTTATTGTCACCTATGGTTGCTCTTAAGCTATCGCTTACTAGAAATTTTGCAAATTTTAGTAAGTTTGTTCATCTTTAAAATCTTTAATAGTGGTAAGAAGTAGAAATTAACTACCTCCATGTAGGTTGGTTTAAAATGGCGTGTCCACAAGGACCTCACATAGACTGAATGAGCCCATAGTTTGTTAAACCACCAGACAGAAAAGCTATATTTAAAACCAGGACCCATGTTAAAGAATAGCTCCGCCATCTTGGCAAAAATATTGGAGATTTCTTGGATCTATGCTTTTTGCTGCTTCAAGTCCGATAGCTTTATTATTCGTTATAGCTGCCATGTTATCCTCACAAGCGCAGGGTACGATCACAAAATGTTAACGATCGTTTCCTCCTGTGGCCCACACTTTCTACATCTGCTATCACTGACTAGGCCTAATTGACAAGCATGTTACGCCACCTAATTGACAATCCGCGCGATTGAGTTCACGATTTTTTCGCTTGGTCGATCATGTGCAATTCTCCCAGACTCTACTTTTCTACTTCTGTGAAACCGTCGGTGTACACGTACATCATTTCGTATGCTATTTGGGTACACTTGCGTCAACCATTCATCTCTTATATGGCGCTAAGAGTAGGTACGAAATAAGGTATTCCGTTCGTCTAGTAATTGATGACGCTATACTACTATGGCCCTAGGGTCATCGCTCAAGCTTTTCTGAGCCACTGAGCCTCATTGCTGTTGTTAACGCTACGTTTTCCGCCGCCAAATCTACAAGATGATTGTGCAGAACTGCATACAGTGCAGCCGTCGGGGTTGTTTTCCGCGCCGATGCAGTGCCAAACATTGGAAGCCTGTATACCCGCTCCAATTTTTGGAGTGGTTCCTTTTTTGTTTGGCTATTCACCAAACAAGTACTTAATTGCATAGGCTTTTCAATAGCTGTAGGTAGCAAATAAAAGAGGGATGTTGAGAGACTCCGCGCACACCCCAGCATTATTTGACATGCATAAAGCACCGTTGAGGTCTTCTTCATTGACACTCAAAGAACGCGTAGTATATTTTCTTCTTTTTAACGTATGACAGTTACTTTGTCTGAAACAGCTGATTTCTTCCGCAAGTATGGTAGCTGTTTAAAGATGTATTCATTTCATATTTTGTGGTGTATTTTCGAGTTTTTTGTGCTTACAGCAATAATTGGAGCCTCTCCTCGAAGGTTCTACGGACTTTATCGTTGAACCTTCTTGGTCATCCAACACCGCCCTTTCGTGAGGAGCTTGTTTATTATAATCGAATTTGTTTATTACATATATTCACAAGTTTTAGTGTTTTCCAGTACACCTATTTATACTGTAACGAAGTTTGGGAAGTTCTGATTAGTATGCACTTTCTGCTAGCGTTCGAATCGCTGAACTGTCGAATAAATAACTCCAATATTCAGTATTGCAAAATGGTCTTTATTTAAACTACTTTGTGAGTAGTACATTTATACTTCACTATCGCTTACTTCACAAAAGCGTGTTTAAATCAAATGGATGGATTATCGCTTTCATCGCGCTGCTTTTATACTCTCAGTTAGACTCGTTCAACTATTCTCCTTAGACCTAGACTTTTAATGAGCATTTGGAACAGTTATATCTCATACTTGGTTATTTAGCTATATACATGTATGTGTGAGTAATAACTTCTGCTTTTAGCTGATTACTACATATGTGTATGTGAGATATTCTTCAACGCTTTCTATGTACTTGTGAAAATGGCTTACTTTGATGTGTTCATGTACACAAGTGTGGCTACTTGCTTTATTGTTGTTGTGCATTTATTTAGTAGCGGCATAGTTATGTATAGAACTGCTTATATACGCCACAATACCGTAAAAGGGCTCTTTAATTAAACTGGCTCGGTTTTTATTTACATTTCGGAAGCTCTAAAATTAGCATTGCTTGAAAATTGGCCTTTTTTAACGTCCGACACCTTTTGGTTAATCGTCAAAAAATACTTTTCACATTATATGTATATCTCTCTTGCTTCAAGTTCTAAATCTAACCGACTATCAATCGGTAAGCTTTTCTACTTATTTTCCTGTTAACTCTTCAATCAGTCTGTCAGTAGTTTACCAATGGACTTTTAAAACGACAGACTAAGTCGATTTAGTCCGTCATATTATATACGCATATTTTTTTGTGAGCTGGTCAGTCTATCAACTTTTCATTGTCGCCGCATGAATTGCTACCAATGCAGTTGTTACATAACAAAAGTATTGTGCTATTGGTTTATGCAACATAACAAATATAGTCAAATAATTCATTGTTTTGTATTTTGCCTTATATTCGATTTTTATGTGCAAAATTTATTAAAGTGGACATTTTTTATTGTCGTTTGTCATGTTCCTTGGTATTTTTTCATTTCATGTATTCAACAATCAATGCAATTATTTGCAATTTTTATTCAGTGCATGTCTGGCGTATGTGAAACATACTGCGTACTAAAATTTTGCAAAGCATTTGGTATTTCCCACAGCATTTGCTTTGACATTTATTCAACTACAACAAAGTTGCAATTAAATGTGACCGAAATTCTATTGACTTGTAAAATATTTAAATAATTTACAACAAATGCGCAATTATTTGTTTCCAATTAATTTTTGTAAAGGCAAATATTATTATTCGATGTATGATTTGAATTAAGACAATACTGTGGCGAATAATAGCAGATCTATACCTCTTTATGCTGCTAGTAAATAAATGCACTAGAGCAGCGCTATTCAAAACTGAAAGTGCACCTGTACTAGTGAGAGCGCAATCGTCGCGATGATCGTGCGGGTGAATTGATTTTTCATTTAGTCGTTTACTAGCACGCAACGAGCTAACAACAAGCATATGTATCGCGCCTAATTTTTCATACATATTTTGATACCGATCAGCCAATACCCATCACCGATGTTGCTACGCCAAGTGCCAAGCGACGACTTATGCGGCAGTTACCCACCGACGTGTGCCGGACGTTTGTCGTACGAAGCACGTTTGACCGAATTCTCAAGCCCGTAGGAATCAATGTGTGCGTCTGTGTACATGTACATAACATATTTGTGTGTGTATTGTTTACAACAAAGCACTGTTGCCATTGGCCAGTTTGCATGCATACTTATGGAAATATCAACTTTTTCCAATTTAATTTTTGATATTGTAAAAGGCCGGAATAAATATTAAATAAGTATAAATAGATTACATATTTATAATCTGCACTTTTACATAATTATTTCGATTTATTTTCACAATTTTTCAAACTCTAATTAGGTGTTTTTGCATAAAAGTGCAAACGGTCAAAAATTAGCGCACAAAAGTTTACTAGGCAACTCTGTCTAGTGAGAGAGCGATCAGCTGACACGTTCATACGGAAAAAATCAAAATTGTTTTGATTTCTACGTTCCGGGCTACGTACATACGGGCGTTACACGTCGGTGAGTTTTCGTTTACATTGCACACTCATAAGATAGGTGGTGTCAGCTGACACGTTTTTTGTACGTACGTTCGTGAGTAACTGCCGCATAACTCAATTAACGACGACAGAGCGAATCATATGCGTGTGAATTGAGAGGACACAATTGTGCTATGAAATGAATAGCCCTGCACTAGAACAAAGTAAGCTGGTACACATGCATGTGAAGCGCTAAGCTAACTGCAAAGAGAATATTTCACATACATATATGAAGACGGCAGCGAAGAACAGAAGTGCGAGCAACAACACATACACACGTATATAACTAGAAGAGAAACGTAAATATCAGACACGTAAAGGAGACATAAATAAGCAGCTGTTCGCGAAAAGTCTAGAGTCCTTAGGAGAAAAGGGTGAACGATTTTGATGTAAACAGGATATTAGTGAAGTACGCGATAATTGTAATTTTCAAGTACTACTGCCACAGTAAAGTTGTAAATAAAGACCATCTTGCCATACTGAATATTGGAGTTATTTAATCAAGGGTTCGGCGATTCGAAAGTTGACAGAAGGTCCATAATAATCAGGATTTTCCCAAAATTCTTACAATACTATTTAACCCTAGTGAGATAACGTAGGTCTGTGAGACGTACGTCGTTTTTATTTTGCTCTCAGTCTCCCACAATCGTAAAGAGAGAACATTCTCATTCTCAGTTTTCTCAGCTACAATTACCAGCTTGTCAGTGGGGGGGAGTTTTTCAGTAGTAACTTTTTTGTTTGCTGAAATATATACGTTTGTTTTTAAAAATACGTCTAAGAGACGTATCCGTTATCTTTTAAGTGACTACATGACATGACTAATTTAGCTAAATATTTTTAATTATTATTTAAAGCAGTTAATTCATTCAATTGAAGTACAAAAATATGTATTTATTCTAATTTTTTTGCTATAAACTGAGGTCTTTCGAAAAAACTGATTTTTGTAAGGACAAGTCCAAGACAAGTCAAACTTAATTTTAATATATTAAAAAACTATATTTTTCTTTAAAAAACATTTAAAACAAGTGAATATATATCAAATAAATGATAAAAAAAAATACAAAAATTTAGGTTTTTTTAATATCTTTAGGGTCTCTCGTACAGGGTAAAAAAATAACGTTATTTTTCTAGGGTTAAACAGGCGAGTTTTACTTAGGTGTATCCATATTTCGTTCTGCACTCATTGGCCCATTAACTCAATTTAAAAAATGTTGAGATTTGTTTTAATTCTTAAACTAAATTAAGCGAGCTTCACTTATTAATAAAACCCAATCAGTAACACGAAAAAATATTGGCATCACCTGAAAATATGGGTACCTGTGCGTAAACGTAACATTTTTTTTTTATTATATATATATTGAAAAGAACTAAATCGTACATACAAGTGTTTATAAAGTGATCCAGTTAGAAAAGAGCATTGCATCAATTTTAAAATAAACTTGTTGTCGTTGTTTTTGTAGTGAAAAAGAAACTCCGCGATGGTTTTGGGAAGAGTGACCGATGATTATGGTCCTTTGCTAAATATAGATCCTGCATATTCCGGTAACAAGCACCATTAAGGTGTATGCATGAACATCCCGGGAACGATCTAATATGACCACATTGTACCTTCTAGACCATCCCACCCCACCCCCTAGTTCTTTAAGGAACTCGCGGCCGCCAAAGACTCGGCTGCTATAGCAAAGGTATTCGTCGCGAATGGGTGAGGCTGACAATTGGGTTGGAGAAGCTATGAATTGCGCTGGCAACCCCTTGAAAGGGCTGCGCTACACAGCCCCTTCAATCTTTTTGGTATTTTGGTCACCTCTGTGACAGGAATTCCTACAGCGGGTATATTCTTAGCCCGCTAGCCCTTTGGAGGATTAATATAAATTTAAAATGATTTAACGGGAAGGTTCGTAATATTTCAAATACATCGTTTACTTGTGATTTACTCTCTGACCTGCACTCATCGAAGGAAAACTTACGCCACGTCACTATTGCAATACATACATAAATTCCAAACAACGAAGGAAGTCGTCTTTCTGGGAACAAAATAGCCTATAAATAAAAATTCTAACTGAGCAAACTGCATCGACTAGTGTGTCCTAGCATAACGAGTGCGATGATAACTTCCCTTACTTATTCACTTTGTGCCTTAGTGGGAATACCTACCTTCTCTATTCAAATAGAGAAAGCGGCAGCACTTGCTGCACTAAGGCCCTATCGCATGGGTTTGGCTAATGGATGGATATAAATTTATTGACGGAAAAACGGTAGCTGGTATCTATGGACGAACTAAAGTACATCAAAAGCCTCAATATAGCTCTAATTAGAGGTCGCAGTGCATCGAGATCTAATAATAATAATAGTAGCAGGCAATATAATGCTAAAGTCCTCTCTGGGAAAACAAAAATTTGGCGCTATATAGCAGCCAGGAGAAATGCAGTGTACAGTTTTTGGTTGCCTTATACAAAATAAAAACGCGTTTATCCAAGAAATGGCTCTATGCTCGTCCTTTGTTATGACGTGGTCAATTTTGTTTCGCATTCTATCACTGAAGATGACCATAAATTGAGTCGCTCCTGCATGTCCTGTGTGTGCGTCGTCCCATCCTTTGCCTTAACGAGAACAACCGCCAGGCGAGAATTGGTAACTTCCTTTAAAGTAGTTCGGAAATCTCAGTTCCATGCACTCAAATCAATGTACCTAATTTAAGTGTTTGCCGTGGCGTTATGGGAGAAGTGTTCAGGTCCACAAGGCAGCGCACAACCTATACAGTGGACGGTTACACATTTATGCAGGCACATACAACCACAACACATTACACTCCCTCTTATTCGCGATTAACTTTCAATTTATGTGGTTTTAACGATAAACTTGTAGCTGATATTAGCAAATGTATATACAATCGAAAGATGCCAATCCTATGTCATTGAAATTCAACTATTCCATGATATTGTGCAATACATAGTGATATAATATTTTATTATTTCATAATAAGCACAATAATTGTATTTAGTTAGCACATATAATTTTGCTACTACAAACATTTTTATACCCCCACCAAAAAATCCATCGTATCAACTGTCAATCAGTTAGAGCAGCAACAATCAGCGCGCGAAAAAATAACAAACACATCAAAAATTAAACAGAAATGGGATGGAACTTCCAACTCAGTTCAGAAATCAATTGAGGCAAAGACCAAACTTCGAGCAATAAAACACCATATAAGTTTGCAGCTAAGGTCCCTTTGAAAAAAATCTAATACTGTTTTCACACAGAAACTTAATGATCTCATTTCACCTGCTAATGAAATCGTAAATTTTTTGCTTTCACACAAAGTAACTGCTCGATTAGTATGAAGGATGAGACAGACAATCATGGCGGAACGATACAAGGTGGGAGCATGGTGACATACCTACAAACAAAAAATATTCCATGTACTTGTAAATTCGATGGACAAATGTCAAAATCGTACTTCGCCGGTAGTTGATGTATCAAATCAAATAAAAAAGGTTATAATCAGCTGTTCGATGCGGCCACCTTGTATCGTTCCGCCATGCAGACAATGACATTTGCTTTGACAAATGACATTTTTAAGCACTGAACACACCAAAAACTAAGAAGCGGAAACGGAAGCGGAACGCTACCAACAGAGTTGCATTGTGCTTTTGACTTCATTAGGCATTCGATTAGCTACTAATGAAATAATAATAGATTCGAATTTTGTAGGGAAGATTGAGCTCAATAAGCGTCTTAATATAGAAAAATGCCTTTATTATTCAATAAGCCGTCTGTGTAAAAATAGCATAAGTAATATGTGTGCCATCGTGCAACCTACCGCTGTCTTGAATAACACATTAATGCGCCTAAAAGTATACATAATTTACCTAATATTGTTTTAGTTAAACGAATATCATACTTCTTTTAGAACAGGGGTACCGTAAATTGCCAATAATATGTATAGAATATGGATCGCACGACTCTAAAATGTGAAAAAAATGTGGGTTATTTGTGTGTGTATGTGAGCACTTCACTAAATTTCAATCACACACTTTTAGGCGCCTTTAAATTTCGGCACAAGTTGGGAAAATAATTCATTAAAACGCTGGCAGAGGTATTTTTCAGAATCTAAAAAATGTGAGATTGCGTAGAAATTCGAGTCGAAATTGGCAAAAAATTAGTAGAAATGGTTGCCAGGGAACCGATCGACGACTTACTCCACCAAAAAGGAAATTTATTTAATTGTTATATACATTTAGGCGCACATTATATTATCTGCGAAAATTGCATGTATCAAATTTTTTTATTGTCAGAATCTTGCTTAAGCGGGAGTCATTGGTGCCGTATGTCGTATCGCTGTAGTCGTATTCCTAACGTAATCAGCTGTTTATCGTTACGACGGTAAACCAAAAGCAATTGGTTGCATACGATACGGTTACGACCTTTGCGGCACCAATAATCGATTACATTGATTCCCATAAGGTTGGTCGAATTAGCTGTTATAAGGTTACCGATACGGTTACCGATAATGTACCAATGTCGTTAGCTTTAAATTTCTGGAAACTGCTATCGCTGGATCTTGAGTATCTAAGGGCCATTTTCTCATCAAGCCTTTAATTTTACCGCTCACCTTATCCTGCCTATAAGTGAATTTTCGTTTGCTCAAGTTCTTTGTAAATTACCGGCCAGAAAAAATTTACCGGCAGCTCATCTGCCCTTTAAAATTTATTTTTACAAAAAAAAAGAAAAAAAAGTACACTTTTAATCTGAACGTATTACAGTTTTCATGAAAAGTAGTACACTTTTAATGTGAAGTATTACAGTTTTCTTGTGACGTTGCGGTATCTGCATGAAATGCAATGTTTAATTTACAGGGAAGATGAGAGAATGAAAAGTGAGGAATATTTTATCTGCCCGGTAAGATAATTGAGCTTTATTGTGTGGATGAGAAAAGGGCCCTAAGGTATTTAAATAACTGGAATAGCAGTATCTTCTCCTAAAGGTATGCAAGCTTAAGATATTTATAATGCAGCTGATGTTTATTTGAAGGATTTTACATCATTCCTTATCAATTTTGGTTTGGAGATGAATCAATTTCGACGTCTTGCCGACCTTGGGTGGATTTTTCAATCCCTGTTCTTTTTAAGATGAGAGTGCGGCGCAGTCGTGTTGATGTCAGTCGAGTTTATTTCACTGAACATTTAGATAATGATATGGCTCCTATATTCTTTGATTTTGTTCACATTAATGTTGTATCTACAACTTGCCGTAGCTACAATAAATTGCTAGACACCAATATAAGCTGCTAAAATATAAACTACTGTTTAAACGAAATTCCCCAAAGTCATTAAAAGCTGAAACAGCCACCAGCAGACGCACGATCAACAAAGTTGAAGAGTTAGTTGTGCTGGTAAGCGGAAGAGAGGATTGACATTTAGCTAGACAAAGTCTCATGCAACTGTAAAGGAAGCGGTACAACATCAATTGGCATATGATTTACACTTTACAATCAACCAAATTAATGCGGCAACAAAAATAACAATAAATACTACAAATGCAACAACATACAGCGTGGTAATAAAAAAAATTATTGCCAGTGTTTTAAAGTTTGTTAGTTGCCACTGTTACCGCTGCTGCACTTCTGCTGCTAAATATCATTAAATGCGGCTGTAAATTTATGGTGTTGCTGTTTTTGTTGTACGCACATTTCTACTTACCATTATTTTTGTTGCAACAACTTTTTAGTGTAAATTTGCCGCATGCATTGCTTATGGCAAGAAATTGCAATGTTTTAAAAACCGACAATGTCGTCAAAAGCAATAACAATACCAACAACAATATAGGCAACATTATAGCAACAAGTTGTACAAGTGCAAAGCGCATGCGCAACCTTTTTCGTGATCGTCTTTTTTTGTCAGTTAAGTTTGTTGCTGTTGTTTTTCATTCGCTATGAACGCGGCTATTACAGTTTAATGTGTCGCGATGACGACAACGTCGCAACGACTACGGCTGTAACTACTGTCACTGCTATTTAAATTTAGCTTTAATGTTATCAATGCTGCTGTGTTTAATCTACATCTATGTACTTATTCTTCGTCTTTCAAAAATATCGCTACATTAGACCGGGTTGGTGGTCGAAATCTCTTTACGAACTTAAAGCTTCCAGTGGGCGGCTTTTAGGTAGAGCCAGGAACAGAAAATTAGTTTCGGACTGGGAGCTCTATAAGGCCAGTGTGGCGATTTGAAAATGATTTCAGCTTAGTGAAATGGGGATACCCAAGCAGGATTGGAGGAGAACCGTTTGCGAAAACATGAAAAGCTGATATTAATATACGATGCATGGATTCTATCTGCGCGGGTTCTATCTGTTTTACTTTACGTTGTGGCGTTAAATAAACTTTTGGTAGGCGATAAATCAGTGGCTATCTAGTCCCTACCCACCAGTGAAAGCGACATCCTTCGCAATATTTGCAGAGTTGTCTGGATAAAGCGACTAGGTATCCCAATTAATGTAGATATTACTTTCTGGCCTAAGCATTGTTTTGAACAGAGAACTGTAGAGGAGAGGGCTGGGAAGGCTTCGGTTGGTTTGTACTGGGATTTATGGGATTTTAGTCAAACCGATCACGATGATCAGATGGAATCACCGAAAAGGCGCGGGCATTACCAAAATGTTAGTTTCAGCACAACCGACAGTGCTGGTTGGTAACACTGGCGCTCTTAGAACAATATCTTTTAAATATAGAATGCAAGCTGACTGTTTTAACTTCTCTAGTACCTGACGGAGGTCTTCCGTTTGGTCGTCAATTAAATTGTGATAACACCATGGACACACTAAGTCTATGTGAGGTTTTTATTGACCGGCCAGTTCAACCTAACCTAACCTAAGGATGTGGTGAATGGAAGTATTGTTCAAAGTGCTTTAACCACGTTTGAGAGCGGTCTTATTCAAAACTATATCGCTGCTATGCAATGATTTTTTAGGTAGCCACACTTGATCATCGTATTTTACATGAAAACTTCGCTGCCAGGCTGGATGCATTAAACCAAACTACCATATCGCCTTAAAATTTAAACCTAGAAAAAAGTCTCTGACAGAAAAAAGAATAAGATGTGAAGAGAGAGACAGTGAAGACCTCAAATGAATTTATGACTACGAATCACGTATTTCAAAAACATATGACCTAAACGTAACTATTTGATGAAATTTGATGATTTTTGAAGCTTCTAGCCGTAAAAAAGGGGCAAAAATGACAGTTTATATGGAGTATATTATATATATACCACCGATCTCTATGATTTTTTCAGACAAAAATATATGCTATATACGTAAGCATTTGGTGAAATTTGAAGCTTCTAGCTGTTAAAACGGGGCAGAAATTACGCAAAGTTTCTTATCTGAACAATCGGTTGTATGAGATATATACTATATATACAACAGATCTCTATAATTTTTTCAGACAACAATATATGCCATATACGTAAGCATTTGGTGAAATTTGAAGCTTCTAGCTGTTAAAATGGGGAAGAAATTGCGCAAAGTTTCTTATCTGAACAATCGGTTGTATGATATATATACTATGTATACCACCGAACTCAATGATTTTTTCAGACATCAATATATGCTATACACGTAAGCATTTGGTGAAATTTGAAGCTTCTAGCTGTTAAAATGGGGCCGAAATCGCAAAAAAAATATATATGTATACTATATATATACTATATATACCATCATATATATATTATATATAATACCGATCTCTATGATTTTTTTAGACAACAATATATGCTATATACGTAAGCAATCGGTGAAATTTGAAGCTTACAGCTGTTAAAATGGGACTGAAAATGCAAAAAAAATATATATACTATATAAATATACTATATATACGACCATATATATACTATATATACCACCGATCTGTATGATTTTTTCAGATAACAATATACGCTATATACGGAAGCACTCGTTGAAATTTGAAGCCTCTAGCTCTTAAAATAGGGCAGTAATTACGAAAAGTTTCTTATCTGAACAATCGGTTGTGGGGGATATATACTATATATACGACCGATCTCATAAATTTTTTCAGGCAACAATAGGTGCAATATACGAAAGTATATGGTGAAGAGTGAAGCTTCAATCTGTTAAATTGAGTAAGATATTACAAAAATCCTCTTTTTCTGAAAAATCGGTTGTATGGAGGATATATGCTATAGTGGTCCGATCCGGCCGGTTCCGGCAAATGTCTAATCGGACACCAAAATACACCCGCTCACCAAATTTTATCAAGATATCTCAAAAATTGATGCATACAAACAGACAGACGGACAAACGGACATGGCTAAATCAACTCAGCTCTTCAACCTGATTATTTCGGTATACTTCATGGTGGGTCTATCTGTTTTCCTTTAAGGACTTACAATTTTGGGTTTCGTGACGAAATTAATATATCATTTCATTTTCATGAAAGGTTTAAAAAGAATGCGAATGTCTACTGTAAATTGAAATATAATTCTAAGGCAATAGATAAATTAAAGACAAATCGAAGGCGAATATGAAAAACACAACAATAGAAAGGCTAGAATGAGTGCTAAAACATCTAAATTCACGCAAACTTGGTACTATCGCCATTTGTGTTTTTCGACCCGATCTAATATAGATATACATAAGTATGTGTGCAGTAATGTTTCTGTTATTTTGCCATTATGCGTTGTTATGCGCGTTGTAATTGTTTGTTGTTGTCTGCAGAAATGGTTGACGCTACTTCATTGCGCCTTTGTAATTTGTGCTGCAGCTGCTTACTTATGTTTTTGTTGTTGTGGCCATTCTGTTACCGCTCTGCACTGCGTATGCCAAAAACTGTTGTTGTTGACTATCATTCAACCACTCCACGTCGCTGCTACTGCTGCTGCTGTAGCTAAATAATCGTTGGCTACTGCTGCTATAAATGTTGTCGTCTGCTATTAGTGCTGCTATTGCTTTCTTGTTGTTGCTTAATTTATTATTGTACTTTTCGGTGTTTTTATTGCTGCCGCTTTGGTAATTTCGCCGTTCATTACAAACTCGATTTTAGCTCGTTTAATTGAATTGATAGACACTATTGATTGTCTGCAGCAGTTACAGATTTGATGTTGCATCATAATAGAGACATTAAATAGGCTGGCGCAACTCGCCATGACTAAAAGAGGGACATAGGCGTTGTTTTGAGCTGTGCTGATTTTAATTTAAGCTTTTGTTTTTCGTTGTTACCCCTTTGGCGCTGTTGTTCGTGCTAGCCAATGTCATTAGCGCTGTTGTCTTAACTCAATAGCTGCGCTACTTTTGTGTCGCTGTTGATTTTTGCTCCGAAGTTTCGCTTAACTTTGTCTTGATTTAAGCATCATTTATGTAAACAATATTTTTGTAGTTAAGAAATTGCGGTAATCGGTCAGCACATAAATGTTCACGGAATGCTAGCATGGTTTCTCAAAGGATATTATCATGCTAAAGCTAAATTGCCCTAATTGAATCCAGGAAGGCCGGCTAAGCACTCGGAGTCTATACTTGACCACAACAGCCTTGCCATTTGGTAGAAGGTGTTGTCAGCCCAGTGTTAACACTCTTTATGATTTCTATACTAAAGTTGTTTGTGTCGATGGCGAGCAAGGTTAGGTTAGGTTCAGTTAGCCACGACGGCAGGGAAAACTCACTTGGACAGCATGAAGGCCCGTTGTGATACCCACATAACAAAATGGTGACGTAAGCTGTAGATATTTAAAAATATAAGCACAGCCGTATTAGTTTTGCGTGGAAATCAAAATCAGACAAAGCGGCATTTAGGCAGCTTCTTTTTGTGCTCTCGAAGGCGGATTGAAAATCTGACCAATGGTAGATTTATCAGGTATGAAACCGCACTGATAAAGTACAATCGGTCGCTTCACGGTGAGCTGATTCCACGACAGTTGGAGCATTTTGCAGGATCGTTCTGCCATATTTTGCAAATAAGCTGATGCATGCGCTTTACCCACTCCTCGTCGCCGTGTTTGAAAAGCTCCGCAGGCAATCCATTAGCGCTTGAGGTATTGTTGTTTTTTAATCTGGTTATTGCTATTCTAACTTCGTCATAATCGGGTGGGGGATATTTAGTCCATCGTTATCCCTGTTTCGATCCTACAGGAGTTTGCCTGGGCTTAAAACCTTGCATTTATAGCCGAAATTTTTGGTAAAATTTGCGGGCGTTATTCCTGATGGCTAGCGGCTCAGGCTCTTCGCACTTCTGTCTTTCTAACTCTGCATTTTACTTCCTGTAAAGGCGCCGCGCTTGCCTTTTCAACTTGCGATAGCGTTCACACACTCGACTTGTTGCGTTCGCTTCTAACGTTCTTATGTAGGCAGCGTCTTTATATTTGTTTGCAAAGCGGCAATCTTTATCTTACCAGTTTTTATTCCGTGGTAACTGGTAGCTAATTTTTGCCTCTGCGGCGTTACAAAGTGATATGCTCGCACTGCTCTTGCATTCCGTCGGGTTGACTTGTGCTGTCAAAGAGTATGTGTGAGGGTCGAGTTGCGAAATCAATTGCAGCCTGTTGCGATTGTCGCCTTTCGACGTCTAGTCTTCCTTGTGTCTTTTCCCTTGATTTTAGAGCACAGAGGCGGACGCATATTTTGGCTGCGACGAGATAATGATTCGAGACGATGTTAGATCCTCGGATAGTGCTTACATTTAAAACACTGGAAGCATGCAGCGCGTCTATCACAACGTGGTCGATTTGATTGCGTGCGTTTCGATGGGGGGACAGCCATAAAGCGTTATGTATATTTTTGCCCGTGAACCTTGTGCTGATGCTTGTGCCATATATTGAGCATCGGCAAAGTCGATCAGCCTCAGTTCATTCGGAAAGTTTTCATTGTGTAGGCTGAAATTTCCGACTGTGCGGCTAAAAATACCTCTTTCGTTCACGCTGGCGTTTTAGTCGCCTAGCACGGCATTTGTATCATGGCGTGACAGCGCTTATATGTGCATTTTATACGTTTATAGAAAGCGTTTTTCACCTCATCGTCTTTCTCCTCAGTCGGTGCATGGTCGTAGATTAATGATATATTTAAAAATTTTGCGTTTATTCGAATACCGATGAGGCGTTTGTTCGCAGACGTGAACGTCAGTACTTTGCAATAAAGCCTATCTCCCATCACGAATCTTACGCTGAAACTGCGGTTTTTTGCATGGTCACTCCAGTAAATATTACAACATTTTATCTTCTTCTTTTTTGTATGCTTCGTCCATCGTACTTCTTGGATTGCGGTGATGTCGGCTTTTGCTTTGACGACAACATCAACCAGCTGGGATAGGCTAAAATTGATTGGGCTATAAGACTGCATACACAGAAAAATTCAGAGAACTCCAGCTGAAAAATTCGAAAGTTTTTGAATATGCTAAATTTCCGAAACTTTTTTAGAGTAAAAATTCATTCAGGTTTTGTGTTTAAATACCGAAAATAAAAAGAAAGAAATTAGTTAAAAAAATTTGATGTAAATAACTAATAGCTACTTTCTAGGTATTGTCCCTTACTTATTTTCCTGAATTTTTTTGTAGGGACTTGATAGCTCTCTCGTAGGTTTAAAGCAAACTGTGAAAGCTTAGATATATGGAAAATTTGAGAACATTTTCTGCAGGAAATCTCTAAATGCGCCCAACTACAAATACTAATTTGGGATCAAAAATGTGAAAAGTCTATTAGGTCTATAGAATTCTATAACAAACAAATTCTTGGCGCGATTTACCTCCGAAGAGATTTAGACCGAGCTTCGCTTCCAGTTTGCGTCGTGCTCCTACATATGTTGTGCCAACTTCGAACGGCGCCTGCAACGCAGATGAATTTTCAATGAGAAGGTTTTCATGGCAGAACTGCACTCCGAGTGATTGCCACATAACTGCCGAGGGGCGACACTGATTAGAATTCGTGATTGAAGAAACTTGTTTCTAAATTTTTGGTGTTACTTTGCTTGAGAATTGAAGGCAGGATCCACGGTGTGGTAGGAGGAGCGGTGGCCGCCGAATTCCATAGGTGAAGAAAATATTCAAATTATCTCCAAAATAATTTGCTGTTATGAACCACAATCACTGTCAACCTAAACTTGCCACAATTTGCATCATAAGTTTTTTGCTTCACCTTCCGAGAGATATTGTCTTCATTGCATTTTATCGCACTTACGGGCAATTCAATAAAAATCATCGCTGACTGAAGCCTGATTTGAGCAAAATAGTTAAAAAAAAAGTTCAAAAAAATTATATAAAACAGATTTAAGTACAAATTCAAGCCTGCCTTAAATGGCGACCGCTGTCAAATTATATATAGGGTATTCCATCCCATTTCGATCAATTTTGAACCCGACCCCTTTAGAATTGGCTGAAAGTTTTTCTTCTTTTTCTAGCTTACGAAAGACGTTTTTCAGAATTTTTTCATCCAACTCAAAAAAAGTTATGAATTTAAAAAAAGAAACGGTGTTTTTTCAAAATGCTATAACTTTTTCAAAAATTGACCCTTTGGGATCTTTTTTTTTTTTAATTTGTTTTTAAATGTACTTTTCGGAAAAAATACAAAAAAAATTTTAAAGTTTTTTTTTGTAATTTTTCAGTTTTTCGAGATTTTTCGAATTTCGCCATTTTTTTTTCTCATAAAAAACTTCAAACAATTCTGCAATCATCCCCACTAATCCCGGAGTGGGCCGATATTTTTTTTTTATTTAATTGAAAAAAAAAAAACTTAAACAATTTTCTTGTATTTTTTGCGAAAAGTACATTTAAAAACAAATTAAAAAAAAAAAGATCCCAAACGGTCATTTTTTGAAAAAGTTATAGCATTTTGAAAACAAAAACGGTGTACAACTCAAAAAAAGTTATGAATTAAAAAAAAAAAACGGTGTTTTTTTCAAAATGCTATAACTTTTTCAAAAATTGACCATTTGGGATCTTTTTTTTTTTTAATTTGTTTTTAAATGTACTTTTCGGAAAAAATACAAAAAAAATTTTAAAGTTTTTTTTCAATTAAATAAAAAAAAACTTATCGGCCCACTCCGGGATTAGTGGGGATGATTGCAGAATTGATTGAAGTTTTTTATGAGAAAAAAAATGGCGAAATTCGAAAAATCTCGAAAAACTGAAAAATTACAAAAAAAAAAACTTTAAATATTTTTTTGTATTTTTTCCGAAAAGTACATTTCAAAACAAATTACAAAAAAAAAGACCCCAAACGGTAAATTTTTGAAAAAGTTATAGCATTTTGAAAACAAGAACGGTGTTTTTTTTAAATTCATAACCTTTTTTGAGTTGGATGAAAAAATTTGAAAAAATTCTGAAAAACGTCTTTCGTAAGCTAGAAAAAGAAGAAAAATTTTCAGCCAATTCTAAAAGGGTCGGGTTCAAAATTGGTCAAAATGGGATGGAATACCCCATACATTTTTCATAAATTAGTATGAAAATATTACAAACGCGCAACTGATCACAGTTTGGAATCGTTCAGGCCAGTCCCGTATAGCAGTTTCACTTTCAAATGCAGTACAGTAAAGGGCGTCTAACGGACCAATCAATGTGTGGTAAGTTTGAGTAAAAAAAGCAATTACAGCAGAGTTGCTAAACCAATTGTGACTGATATAATCGCCTCCCAGCGATCTGTAGTTCAGTCGCTCTGTCAACATTTAGCTTTTGTCAGTTCGTGCAACATTATGTGGCATGCTGCATTTGCGGTGACTGAAGTCGTTTGTTTTATTATTTTTTTTTTTTTTGTTATTAATACGTTTTATGTTGCTTGCAGCTAATTTGCTTCCTAAAAGACGGCGCGTTATATGCAAACAGTCACTCAAGCAAATATATTAGTGTTGACTGCATTTTCTTTCTTAACATATCTACTAGATTGTAGGTGTATACGAGAAAATGCATTTGCAAATGCAATAAAGTTGTTGTTCACATTATTGCCGCCCTCCATGTGAGTGTTCCAACTTTTACTTTTTTTTTGCAGTAACGCGCCACGGTGATTCAAATTTTTTTGTGGCCAAATGAAAAGTGAAAGGACGTGAAACCAAGACGACGACGACGACGGCGACGACTTTTCGTGCATTGCTGCCACTGATATATTTTTTTTATTTAGCATTTCAATTTTTTCAACTTCGTGCCACAAACTTTGTCTGCAAGTCTGCAATTGACGGTAATTTCCCTTTTTGGGCAAATAGGCGCCGTTACCAACGCCATATAGCACTGTCTGCGCCGATGGCTTACTGTCATGTGGCACTGTGGTTTGACTGCTTGTTTGCCGCTGCTTGATCGCTTGCTGGCTTGCTTATCAGCCACCTACTCTGGGCCCTCTTAATCTCTTTTAACTCCTTGCTCGCTTACCACAACCGAGTATTGCATGTCAAATTAATTGAACCTTTGCTCTGTTGTCGCGGCGTTTTGCTTGCTTTTGTAGTTGATGGCTTGTGCAGCATTACTTGGCAGGTGTCTGTCTGTCTGTTCATGCAACAATGATGTTTGTGCTTTACATATAGTTTTATTTGCTCACTTATTCAATGCACTATTCGATTTGTGCTTTTTTTTAAGTTTTGTCTCATTATCACCATATTTAACCGATTGCAGGCGCGGCGGTGTGATTGAATCTGAGTGACGTTGACAGTAAACGCCAAGTTTTCTTCTTATTCGCCATTTTTGGCCTAATTTGATGGATGGCGTGGGATATCTGCCACAATATCTGAATTTTCTTTGTAGATATTGCATCTTTATGTGGGAAGCTCACTATTTTGTTATATTGGGTAAGGGATTTTTGTAATTAAAATCTTAATGTATAAAAAACACGCATCACAGGTTTGAGGCCAATGGACTCCTAAACTACTAAACCGATTTTGAATTTGTTTTGCACCCCGTGTGTAGTTTAATCTAACTTGAAATATAGGATAGGTTATATCTCAGTTTATAGTCGCAATATTGTTTTATTGCAATTTTTTTATTTGTTTATACGTAATATTAAAATGTTACGTATACGCAGTGGCATTCATATTTTCAGGTGGTGCGGATATACTTCCGTGTAATTGCTTGGTGTTTAATTAAACAACCTGCTTATCAATAAAAAATATTATAGCGAATGATATCAAGTATAGCACATCATCAGGCCCGTCGAGAGGGGGGAGGGGGTTTCTGAGGGGGGAGGGGGTTTCTGAGGGGGGAGGGAGTTTCTGAGGGGGCCTGCGATTTAGAGGTACTACGGCATTTTTTTTTTAATACAGGAGAGTTTTTAGTTGTTCCATGCGAATTTCAAAAGCAACGAAAATCTGCATTTCGTTTTAATATTATAGTGAAGTGTGAAAAATAAAAATCTATCTATATAAAAAGAAAGGCTAAAATGTGTGTTAGTTGGTCGCCGGTGTTTGAAGAAATGCGTCGGTCGATTTTGTTCAAACTTTCACACAAGTCGCGTAAACCTCACGCGGTGGTTGCTACAGGTACAGGGTCTCGAGATATAGGCCAAAACGTGGGCCAGTGAATGCCTAGACAGTGTTTATACAATATGGAAATCAAATGAAAGCTGTTGATGAGTGCTTTGGTACAGAGTAATATATTATCCAGAGACGGACTGGGACTGGGATTAGGACTAGGACTGGGACTGAGACTCGGAGTGGGATTGAGACTGAGACTCGGAGTGGGACTGGGACAGGGACAGGCAATAAGCGATGCAAAAAATGAGAAGGAATTGAGAGAAGAGACAAGAGAGAAGAAGAAGGAGATTGAGAAAGAGATAGAATGAGACGAAAATGGAGAAAGATGCAGCGAAAAAGACGGAGGGAGGAGTGAATAAAAGGATTAGGAAAAAGTGAAGAGGGGGGAGGGCAGAGTCAGACGGAAAAAGCTTATTAAAATGTATGCAGATAGTACAAATTTAGGGCAGGACAACGTCTGCCGGGTCTTCTAGTTTTCTATAAAACAAAAAAACACAATTCATGATATACCTCCAAAGAGATTAGGCCGTGCTTCTCTTTCAATTTACGTCGCACTCCTTTTAAAGTTTTCCTACAAATTGGCGGGACGGAACCTACATGTTTTACGACGACTCCGACTGGAATCTTCAAGGCAAATGAGCTTTCAATGTGAAACTTTTCATGAAATACAGTTGGCGTGCTTGCCAGATCACTACCGTCCCCGCTTAGAAATTTTGTTTATCTAATTAAAAAAACTTGTTTCTTAATTTTTGATGTTGCTTTCTACGGGAGTTGAACCCAGGACCTTCGGTATGGTAAACAAACTGCACTGGTTGCTTTGGGTATTCTTGTTAGTTGACGAATTTTTACCCAAAAACTATTATTTTGCTTCAACCAAGCTAGCACCAATTGTCAGATTGCTTAGTTAGCTTACTTAATTTGCGCTTTATAGTTGGCCGGTAAGTGGTAAGTAATGTCGATCGTTTTTTGTATCGTTTGCTTAAATGTGCGCCGTGTTTAGGCCATCGCAAGGTAGAGGTGTACTAAATTTTGTGTGTTATTCGAAACGAAATCAATTTGTCCTCACTCCAACTTTCATAACATAGGACCGTCTTTCCATCTCTCAAAATATCATAAATTTTAGCCAAACAAATACAGATTTTTGGCAAAACCTTTTCATAGCCCCAAAATACCGAGAGATAATATTACTATAAAAATTCTATCAAACGAAGTTGAGTACTTTCCCTGTAGGGAAATAAGTAACTATACCTAAAGCATGAAGTAAGAACTAGTTCGAAAGTGCATAGATATTTACTAGTTCGAAGCTTTAAAAAAATGGGAGAGTTTCCACCGCGTGGGACATCGCCATGTTAAATTCGCCAGTTGAGACAATGTCAAAACAATTAAGGAAGGTTGAGCTCAGGTGTAACCGCACATTACATACTCAGTTGAGAGCTATGGTGACATAATAAAGGGAAAATAACTATGTAGGAAAATGAAACGAGGGTAGCCCTGGAACGTGTTTGTATGTATCAAATGAAAGGTATTAAAAAGTATTTTATGAGGGAGTGGGCCATAGTTCTTTAGGTGGACGCCATTTAGGGATATCGCCATAAAGGTGGACCAGGGCTGACTCTGGAATTTGTATGTACGATACGGGTATCAAATGAAAGACGTTAATAAGAATTTTAAAAGGCATGGACTTAGTTCTATAGGTAGACGCCTTTTCGAGATATCGCCATAAACGTGGACCAGGGGTGACTCTAGAATTTCTTTGTACGATGTGAATATCAAATGAAAGATGTTAATGAGTATTTTAAAAGGGAGTGATCCTTAGTTCCATAGGTGGACGCCGTTTCGAGACATCGCCATAAAGGTGGACCAGGGGTGACCCTAAAATTTGTTTGTACGATATGGGTATCAAATGACCCTAAAATTTGTTTGTACGATATGGATATCAAATGAAAGGGGCTAATGAGTATTTTAAAAGAGAGTGGACCTTAGTTCTATAGGTGGACGCCTTTTCGAGATATCGCCATAAAGGTGGACCAGGGGTGACTCTATAATTTGTTTGTACGATATGGGTATCAAATGAAAGGTGTTAATGAGTATTTTAAAAGGGAGTGATCCTTAGTTTCATAGGTGGACGCCGTTTCGAGATATCGCCATAAAGGTGGACCAGGGGTGACCCTAAAATTTGTTTGTACGATGTGGGTATCAAATGAAAGATGGTAATGAGTATTTTAAAAGGGAGTGGTCCTTAGTTCCATAGGTGGACGCCGTTTCGAGATATCGCCATAAAGGTGGACCAGGGGTGACTCTAGAATATGTTTGTACGATATGGGTATCGAATGAAACGTGTTAATAATTTTTTTAAAAGGGCGCGGACCTTAGTTCTATAGGTGGAAGCCTTTTCGAGATATCGCCATAAAGGTGGACCAAGGGTGAATCTGGAATGCGTTTGTACAATATGGGTATTTTAAAAGGGAGTGGGCCTTAGTTCTATAGGTGGACGCCTTTTCGAGATATCGCCATAAAGGTGGACCAGGGGTGACTCTAGAATGCGTTTCTACAATTTGGGTATCAAACGAAAGGTGCTAATGAGTATTTTAAAAGGGCGTGGGGCTTAGTTCTATAGGTGGAAGCCTTTTCGAGATATCGCCATAAAGGTGGACCAGGGGTGACTCTAGAATTTGTTTGTACGATATGGGTATCAAATGAAAGGTGCTAATGATTTTTTTAAAAGAGCGCGGGCCTTAGTTCTATAGGTGGACGCCGTTTCCAGATATCGCCATAAAGGTGGACCAGGGGTGACCCTAAAATTTGTTTGTACGATATGGGTATCAAATGAAAGGGGTTAAAGAGTATTTTAATAGGGAGTGGGCCTTAGTTCCATAGGTGGACGCCGTTTCGAGATATCGTCATAAAGGTGGACCAGGGGTGACTCTATTCGAATTTTTTTGTACGATATGGATATTAAATGAAAGGTGTTAATGACTCTAGAATGTGTTTGTTCAATATGAGTATTAAATTAAAGGTATTAATTAAGGTTTTAAAAGGGAGTGGTGGTAGTTGTATAGGTGGTCGCCTTTTCGAGATATCGCCATAAAGGTGGACCAAGGGTGAATCTGGAATGCGTTTGTACAATATGGGTATTTTAAAAGGGAGTGGGCCTTAGTTCTATAGGTGGTCGCCTTTTCGAGATATCTCCATAAAGGTGGGCTAGGGGTGACTCTAGAATATGTTTGTACGATATGGGTATCGAATAAAACGTGTTAATAATTTTTTTAAAAGGGCGTGGACCTTAGTTCTATAGGTGGACGCCTTTTCGGGATATCGCCATAAGGGTTTACCAGGGGTGACTCTAGGGGTGTTTGTACGATATGGGTATCAAATTAAAGGTATTAATGAGGGTTTTAAAAGGGAGTGGTGGTAGTGGTATATGTGAAGGCGTTTTCCAGATATCGACCAAAATGTGGACCAGGATGACCCAGAACATCATCTGTTGGATACCGCTAATTTATTTTTATATGACACCACAATCAGTATTCCTGCCAAGATTTGAAGGGTTTTTTATCTCGCCTTGCAGAACTTTTTCATTTTCTTCTGCTTAATATGGTAGGCGTCACTCCCATTTTACAAAGTTTTTTTCTAAAGTTATATTTTGCGTCAACAAACCAATCCAGTTACCATGTTTCATCTCTTTTTTCGTATTTGGTATAGAATTATGGCATTTTTTTAATTTGTCGTAATTTTCGATATCGAAAAAGTGCGCGTGGCTATAATCGGATTTCGGCCATTTTTTATACCGATACAAAGTGAGTTCAGATAAGCACGTGGACTGAGTTTAGTAAAGATATATCGATTCTTGCTCAAGTTATCGTGTTAACGACCGAGCGGAAGGACAGACGGTGGACTGTGTATAAAAACAGGGCACAACTTAAACCGATTTCGCCCTTTTTCACAGAAATAAGTTATCGTCCTAGAGTCTAAGCCCGTACCAAATTTCACAAGGATTGGTAAATTTTTGTTCTACTTATGGCATTAAAAGTATCCTAGACAAATTAAATGAAAAAGGGCGGAACCACGCCCACTTTTGAAATTTTCTTTTATTTTTGTATTTTGTTGCACCATATCATTACTGGAGTTGAATGTTGACATAATTTACTTATACACTGAAAAGATATTAACTTTTTTTTTTTTTTTAATTTGACTATTGATTTTTTTAAAAGTGGGCGTGGACATTCTCCGATTTTGCTAATTTTTATTAAGCATACATATAGTAATAGGAGTAACGTTCCTGCCAAATTTCATCATGATATCAACAACGACTGCCAAATTACAACTTGCAGAAATTTTAAATTACCTTCTTTTAAAAGTGGGCGGAGCCACGCCCATTGTCCAAAATTTTACTAATTTTCTATTCTGCGTCATAAGTTCAACTCACCTACCAAGCTTCATCGCTTTATACGTCTTTGGTAATGAATTATCGCACTTTTTCGGTTTTTCGAAATTTTCGATATCGAAAAAGTGGGCATGGTTGTAGTCCAATATCGTTCAGTTTAAATAGCGATCTGAGATGAGTGCCCAGGAACCTACGTACCAAATTTCATCAAGATACCTCAAAATTTACTCAAGTTATCCTGTTAACGGGCAGACGGGCGGACGGACGGACATGGCTCAATCAAATTTTTTTTTGATCCTGATGATTTTGATATATGGAAGTCCGTTATCCAATTCAAAGTTAATATACTCTGTGAGCTATGCTCAACTGAGTATAATAAGTAAATGTATTTGAGAAAAATACTTCATGAATGTATTTGATTTGTTCTGAAATACATTTGCCGGCTTTTCAAATACTTGTTGTGGCTCTGTAAAGTACGCTAATGGCGTAGTGCCATACATAACCGAGAAATCTGCCCTTTCCACCACAAATGGGATAAAACAACTGAACATTTTCTAAGCGTTGTAGGTCTCGAAAGGCCAGTAGAAAGACAAGTAGCTGCGCTGTTGTTGTTATAGTAGCGATAATGACACTCCCCGAAGGCCTTAGGGAGTGTTATCGATGTTGATGGTCCTTTGCCACATCCAGATGTGGTACGTTCCGGCGCCAAGCCCGACCATCTGGGAACGATTTGTTGTGACCACATGCAACCTTCTTGGCCATCCCGCTCCATGAGGAGTTAGGGGTTGTCAGAGCCTCGGCTGTTAATGAAACAGGATTCGCCGCAGATAGGTGAGGTTGACAATTGGGTTTGGAGAAGCTATATATTGCGCTGGCAACCTGAAAGCGTTGTGCTACACAACCCCTTGAATCTGGTATTTAGTCGCCTCTTACGACAGGCATACCTACCGTGGGTATATTCTGACCACCTAACCCGCTGGGAGAAGCAGCTGCGCTCGTTCATACCAAATAGTTAACATATCATTATTCCTAAATCGGATGACTTAAACTTGACAGAAAATATAATATTGATTATTACAAATCATTTGAAATTTCCTACTCAACTTGCAAATAAATAGAAGCCACTATTAAACTAGTCCTTCTAAATCATCACACAACGTCATATACAAATCTTAGACGAATTTGTTTTTTACTTATTTTAAATCTTCCATCATCTCGTAAAACATTCACTAACTGATTTTTTTTACCTGCTGCTAACAACAGTGTAATTATTCATGTATTTGGGCGTTTGATATGCTTTTTACACAAACAACTTTTAATATTTGGCCGCACCCTGTTTGCACTACTAGCAACAAGACACATGTTGCTCAAGTAGCGGTAAAGCCACACCAATGATAAATGATTGTCGACCCGGTGTGCGAGCGTGGCGGCATACTTTGGATATTTGACAGTTGGAGAGCACAGTTGGTTGTTGCACAGAACGGTTGCTGTTTTTTTTTGGCGTCACATCCCCGGCGTCTTGTGTGATCCGTGTCGTTCTTGTAATTGTTTGACACCCTGCAGCGATGATCATTAATAATCGTATGTTAAAACAAGTAAAGGTGTCTAAGTTCGGGTGTAACCGAATATTATATACTCAGCGTGAACTTCAATTGTACATTTCATTTCAGATAAATTACTTTTCTACATAACACGTGGCACCGCCCGTTTAAAAGAAAAATGTCTCCCCATTTCTTCTTACAGTAAAACTTGATAAGTGAAATATCATTGATTCAAAACTATTTTTTGTTAAGTTATAGCTTATTATTCTAGTCTAGGACCCTTTTAAATTTGTTTTATATCAAACTTGCCGTCGTCTTTAACCGATCCCGTCCATTTTTACTAGAAATATTTTCTGTTATAAGGAAAATATCTGTACATAATTTCACTACGATATGTTAATTTTTCTTCGAGTTATGGCTCCCGAAACGTAGAAAATTGCCTAGTCACAAAAGGGGCGGTGCCGCACCTATTTTCAAAAATTTTAGTGTTTTCCAATTTAATGTTATAATTCAATTTAGAAAGTAAAATTCTATTGATACAAAGCTCTTTTTCGCTAAGGTGTAGCTTATTATTTTCGTCTACGATCCTTTCAAAAATCTTTTATATAAAAGTGGGCGTGGTCTTTAACCGATCTCGTCCATTTTTTCTATAAATAGTTCCTGCTATAGGAAAAATCTGTGTACCCAATTTTATTACGATCCGTTTATTTTTCTTCGAGGTATGGCTCCAGAAACATAGAAAATTGCTTAGTCATAAAAAGGGCGGGGCCAAGCCTATTTTTAATATTTGAAGTTTTTCCTATTTATTATTATAAAAACCCTTGGGAAATGAAATACCATTGATATAAACCTCTGTTTTTCAAAGATATAGCTTATTTTATTCTTCCACGACCCTTTTAAAAATCTTTTATATAAAAGTGGGCCTGGTGCTCAACCGATTTCGTCAATTTTTCTGCAAAGCATCCCATGTAGTAAGAGCATACTCTCTGATGAATTTTATTAAGATAGGTTCGAAGATTTTTGATTTATGATTAATAATATTTGTAAAATTGATTTTATCGCAAGTGGGCGGTGCCACGCCAATTTAACAAATTTTTTTTAAATTTTTATCAAGAGCCTCAATATCAGTCCACACGTCAAATTTCAGCATTCTAGGTGTATTATTTACTAAATAATCAGGTTTTTTGTTTTTTCCAAAATGTTATATATATAAAAAGTGGGCGTGGTTATCATCCGATTTCGCTCATTTTCAATACCAATCTATTCTGGGTCAAGATAAGTTCGTGTACCAAATTTGGTGAAGATATCTCAATATTTACTCAGGTTATCGTGTTAACGGACAGACGGAAGGACTGACGGACGGACGGACGGACATGACCCAATCAAATTTTTTTTCGATACTGATGATTTTGATATATGGAAGTCTATATTTGCCTCGATTCCTTTATACCTGTACAACCGTTATCCAATCAAAGTTAATATACTCTGTGTGCAAAGCACGCTGAGTATAAAAAACAAGAAATGTGTTTCATATTCTCATGTAACGGATTGAAAAATATGCAAAATAATATAAAAATCGCAAAATTATTTTTCTATGATAGGCGTTAGCCTTTAGTTTTAACATTTTTTTTTTCAATTATAGATTGCTTTACCATTTCTCTCGCTCTTCACTTCCTTTAGCCCAAGTTGCGCTTGTCTCTTTGCGCCGAGTTTGGCTGTATATTTAATTATGATGTTGCAGTTTTAAAATGGTTGCCTTTTTTAGCTCAATTTTTGCGCTTCCTCGTTTTGCCCAACGCCTATCAACTTTTTGCAAGTCGTAAATCGATCGTGACAAATTTCATATCATTTATTATATTTTTAGATTGAAGCATGGTACACCGGGGCAATGCCATAGAATTGCAAATGTTATAACAGATGCACTTGAGGGGAAAAAATACTGTTCTGCAGCTTTTCTAGATATTCAACAAGCTTTTGACAAAGTATGGCATCCGGGACTTCTTTTTAAGATAAAAAAGCTTTTGCCAGCACATTTCTACTTAGTACTCAAGTCCTATTTAAGTTACAGACACTTTTACGTAAGTCACCAGGATGCGACATCACAAATTCACGGAATTTATGCTGGTGTACCTCAGGGTAGTGTTTTAGGTCCCGTCCTATATACTATATTTACATCGGATATGCCAACATCAGAAGAAGTAGAAGTGGCGACTTTTGCTGATGATACCGCTTTTATCGCTTGTAGTGAGTCCCCTGTAGAAGCTTCTTCTATTCTTCAAAATCAACTTGACCTCTTTGAATCTTGGCTTATAAAATGGAAAATTAAAGTTAACACAGAAAAATCCACACATGTCACTTTTACATTAAGAAGAGATCAATGTCCCGCTGTATTTCTAAACATTAATCAGATTCCTACTAGTGATAAGGTCAAATATTTAGGAATGCATCTTGATCGACGCCTTACCTGGAAACCCCATATTAAGGATAAGCAACAGCAGCTAAAAATAAAAACAAAACGGATGTACTGGCTCTTGGGTCGCAAATCTCAACTAACTCTAGAAAACAAAGTACGGCTCTACAAAGCTATACTTAAACCTATTTGGACCTACGGCATACAGCTTTGGGGTACTGCTAGCAAATCCAATGTGGATATCCTGCAACGGTATCAATCTAAAACATTACGATCAATGGTTAATGCGCCTTGGTTTGTCACTAATGAAGCTATTCACAAGGATCTAAGCATTCCTTTCATAAAGTGTGAAATATAAAATACAGTGCTAGATATCTTACACGGCTATCTAACCACATAAACCCAACTGCTATTTGTTTATTAGACACCACTAACGAAACTATACGGCTAAAGTGCCGTCATATCGTAGACTTGCCATTCTTCTAAATTTGAAATCTCTCTAAGGATAAAAATATATATATATATAAATGTATGAACATGTATATATATGTGTATATATATATATATATATATATATATATATATATATATATATATGTATATATATGTGGATGTTTATATATTTATATATATATACTTATATACAAAAATAAACTAAAAAGTTTTAATAACTATAATGAAAAGCTAGAAAACTTAAGTTAAATATAAGTAAGACCCTTTTTTTTATCCTTTTTATTTTAACTAAGAAATGAATTCAACAATGAAGCTAAGCAACTTTGAAGTAATTTTGAAATTAATTCAACTTAAGAATGTATGTAAATATATCAAATTTTATACATATTTCTCTATGTAGATTTGTACAAGGCAAACCTACCGCTGTCATTATCTTATAAGATCCAATTTGCTGAATGTCTCATGTAAGATAGATTGCAAATAAAATATAAGTTAAAATAAAAAAAAAAAATTTATTATATTTTGAATGATGTATAGAAATCAGGCTTAACAACTTATATATGTATGTATGTATTTTCCTTATGCAGACCTTGTCAGGCGTAAATGGAATTTATATCAAATTTAAGTAGATATGACGACGAAGGTGGTGGAGGGGGATAAGCCAACAAATGTGTTTCGAGTCTCCCTGATAAACCTTGTACACAGCAAAATCCCAAAGATAACAACCCTAACGTGCAAGAAGCGGCTGACGTTGAAGAGGATCTCAAAAGCCTTGAACCAGAAGAGCAAGAAGGAGGGAGACAAACAACCCAATAATGTGCGAGTCCTACAACTAAACTTTCAACAAAGTAAAGGGGCGAATAGCGAATTCCTCCTTCGTTTGACGTGTCGCTGATCCATGAGCCATTGCTCTACGCGCAAATAGAAGGCAAGTTGAGCACTGTAATAATGGTAATATACCTGACGACCTCGCAGTTGTGGACGTCGGGCGAAGGAATAAGCAGTTATTTATTCTGGAGTTTTGCCTTATGATATATAATACAGTGGTACCACCAGGAGAGTTGAAGAGGCTAGTAGAAGATGAAGTGCGCGAGGGGTGGTTACTCACAGGGGAGGATGCAAAAGCGCACGACAATATGTGGGGAGGATGCTATAAAAATGATAGAGGCGAGTCTCTATTTTGTTCCATGTGGTAGAAGTTTGCAGATGCTAACAAGGGTAGTGTCCCTACATATTTTGGTGGAACATCCAGCAACCATCCGTATATCGAACTCACTATTCCCTTAAAGCTGTTGGTGTGGTGAAGATCCTGAGTTCAATCCCCGGGCAAAGCAATATCAAAAAATTAGAAACAATTTTTTTTTTCAATTAGAAAAAAAGTGTTTCCAAGCAGCGTCACTCCTCGGCACTGGTTTGGCAAACACTCCGAGTGTAGTTCTGCGATGAAAAGCTTCTCAGTGAAAGCTCAGTCGCCTGGCAGGTGCCATTCGAAGTCGGCATAGAACATGTGGATTCCGTCTCGCTGATTTGTAGGAAAAGTTAAAGGAGCACAACCCAAATTGGAAGCCGAAAACGTCCTCAGAGGTTATCGCGCCTTTGTATTTTGCGATTGAGTAAGTCAATGAAGTTAGCAGACCTAAGTGTGCTAGTTATGCATTACGTAGAAAGAGTAACTCATAAATAAAGGAATAGATGGAAATTAAAAAAGGGATAAGCAGGTGTCCGAATCAATATGAACGAGATTAAAAGAAGGCAAAAATTACTTTTTTTTCGTCATATGCTTTTAATTGTTAGAGACATAAGATATCAGATGTGCGGTTTATAAGAGGAAATGATCGAACGCTCTGCGCTTGTGCCCTACACTCGTCAGGTGAAGACTCCAGCTTTTAAGAATGGCACTGCAATTACATCAACATTTAAGCGGCAAGTAGCATAGGTTCAAGAAAGCGAATGGTGTTAGCATATAATATAGGTCCTGGGTTTTGATAACGTTTATCAGTTTGATGGTTAACGTAACTTCAGGAAGCACTATACATCCAATGAGTGTATATGAAGTGCTTACGGACCGGCCAGTTTAACCTTCCATTGCTAGCTGCTCTCGATCAGTCCAACAGCCTTTTCATAATATTCCTTCATTAATTTTACAAGCCAGCAGTGTTGACAATCAAAACTGCTTATTGCTTAAATATTTTTTTCCAAGCAGCGCTTCACACTTTTAAGTGCTCTCGTTTAGCTGTTCATGGAAGCGTAAAGTAAGTTTCATTCATTGATGCAGGACGCAAATCTTGAAAGTACTATCCTAGAGCCAAGTTGAAAAGCTTATACTGACGGAAGAGCAGCTAAATATTTTTGGCGCCATTATTTTTTGCTGGTAAAATGTGAACAAATATTGTTAGTGGCAATGTATATTGCTTGTATTTTTGTTGTGCTCCTGACACTAAAGCTGGCAAATCAGGTATGAGTGGGCGACTATGAATAGAGAATGGTCTATGTTTTTTTTTAAGTATGTTGTTACATTTTCGGTAGGATTTGGCTACGTGCGTGCAGCTAAAAACAATGGCGGAAAAGTTTATGTGCAAAAGAACAAAATATATATAACAACAATGAAGAATGAGCTCATAAAGTAGCAGCTGCCTTAGCGACAACGACCTGCTACCTGAGTTGCATTGAGTGAGTGCTTAACTAAGCTGAATTGAGCTTTGATATGTCGCTTGTAAGGACAAAGAGCAGAACGGGAGTTGCAGTTATTTGTCATAACTTTTTTTTAATAGCCATTCAGTTGACAGTACATAAATTTAAACGGGTGGCATTTATATGTCTTCCATGCAATTTTCCTATGGCTGAGTGTTTGGGTGATTGTATCATGTGGAGTAGCTACCTGTGCTGGCACTTTTACACATTGCAGATGATTCCACTATTGCAACAACATTTTGGCATTGGCGGCGACATGCGAAAATTTTCGAGACATTTCACTTGGCAAGTTGTTGTGTGCGGTACTTTGCACTAGGACAAAATATATGGCACGTTTTATTGCCACAACTATTTTTAAGAAAGTATGCTTGCAACATTAAAAATAAATAAAATTTTACATTTTGGCATGCCAAGGTTATTTGTTGTTTAAAACAAAAATTGTATAAAATATTTCTCTATGTTTCTTAAGTAGAAGCAAACAAATTTAAATTTACTTAAACTCATTCACACAACGAATATTTTCTTTCAAAACTCCTTTTCATTGGTAGCTGTTTTCATTGCAAGTTAGTACATTGTTTCGAGTCGTAATCGTTCGAATCACTGAACTGTGGTATAAAAAAACGCAAATGTTCTGAACATAAAATGCTCTGAATTTTGAACACAACTATGGTGGTAGATGTTCACAATTTAATGCATTCGCGTACTTCACTTATAGAGTGTTAAAATCAAACTGATGGACTAGTCCTTAGCTCGTGCTGATTTTACACTCTCAGTTGCCTCTTCCGCCGATTTCTCTCAGGGTTTAGTGTTCGCGAACAGGCTTTGCGAATAGTTGCTTACTTATTTCTCATTTTTGTATCTCATATTGGATTTGGCTATGTACAAATATATCTCAGGTTTAAATAAGATCTTAAAATAGTGAAGACTTCTTGTGAAACTGAGCTTTTAGTACACTGTGCCCAACTTTTCCAGAAGCAGTATCCAAGATTACGGCGAAATAACCAAAAATAGATCCCAAAATGACATCGGAAGAGCACTGATATAATCTCCAAAACCATCCCGAAATCGCTCTCGAAGTGAGGGAGTACCCCGAAAAATTCCCCAATATCATCAAAAAATAAAAAAAATTACGACGCATTTTGTAAACGCTCGTTCAAAATAAAAGTCCCAAAATAAACACGAAATAATTCCGAATAATAATAATAATTGGACGTTGTGGCAGCGTACTGCCCTCAAGTGGCCCAATGACACCAGGCTAATCCTATTCATTATTTTTTTTTGTTTTTGTTGTTTTTTATTTCTTTTATTATTACTAAATTTTTTTTTCATCGATGGGCAGTGGTTTGTCAAGCGTCGAGATCTAAAACTGCTCACCTACAGAAGAAATATCATCAGCTGAGGGTAAAACTAAATTAATAGACTAGAAACAAATATATACAGCATTAGCGATTAAGAGAGATAAGAACAGTCTTTTTTATAGAAAAAAGGTCCGACATATCAAATAATGAATACAATCCTCTTGTGGCCCTGAAACTCTCCCTACAACTATCCAGATATGACAAGCAATGGCTCTTAAATATCTCGAAATGATAACAAAATAGTCCCTAAAATCTTCCGGGTGACCAAATTACCACGGAAGGTAACACCCTATGGAGAACATGGCAAAACATTATTTTTGGCTGCCACTCCGCTACAAAAAGTTTATTTTTCGTTGCAGTGTTTGAAGAATTCTAATGAAAACTGAGTTTTTAGTGCACTATGCCCAACTTTTCTAGAACTAGTATCCAAGGGAATGACGAAATAACCAGAAATAGATCACGGTGTGACATCGGAAGATCCCTGAAAAAAATATCCAAAACCATCCCAAAATCGCCTTCCCGAAATCGCCTCTCTTCGGGTGAGAGAGAACCCCGAAAAATTCCCCAATATCATAGGAAAATTACAAAAAATTAGCTTCGAAATGATTTCAAAGGAATCGCGATGCATTACCGAAAGGCTCCTCCAAAATAAAAGTCCCAAAACAAACCCGAAAAATCCCGAATACCATCCCTATGTGGCCCCGAAACTCTCCCTGCCACCATCCAAATATGACAACGGATGGCTCTTCAAAGCATCCCGAAATGATAAGGAAATAGTACAAAAAACCTTCCGGGAGTGACCAAAATGACCACGGAAGAACCACGCGCTATGGAGGACACAGCAATGAATTATTTTTGGCTACCACTCCGCTACAAAAAGCATATCGTTCGTTTGCATGTTCTACTCCAAGGTGGCAGTAGCAGCGCAAAATATACTCTGCAACTGCTCTGGCTCTAAACATGAACAGAGCATGGAGCAGAGCCGTAGCATAAAAATTTAAAGCATTTCTTATGATCTGCTGCGAGGTACGTCGTACTTTAGAGCAGAAAAAAGCGCAGAGTAGATTCTCCAAACGGAATGCCATTTTTAGTGGAGCGAGAGCAAAAAAACATGTATGACTATTTTTCTCTGATGGGCTTTGTAATGCAGGACTTTGGTAACTCACGAACTATTTGTGAGCCAAATAGAACAAATAGATTTACTGTATGAGTATCTCTCATTTAAACGATTATGCCTTATAAAATATTAATAGCTTTCTTACCGTTCCGGAGAAATAACGCTTATGTGGCATGCACCTGCGCAACGGAAATGGCTAACTAACTAACTAAGTAAAAAACTGTCCATCTAACCAGCCACAAATGTGGTTAATGTTAAAGTCATTGCCATAAGTATGCGTGTGCGAGCAAATAAAAAATGCTTATAAAGAAATCTGTACACTGAATAAATTGCCTTATAAATATATACTAAAAAATCATGTCTTAGACACCACCATTATTTTGTATATGAAGTGACTTGATTGTTTGGAGATCAACAAGAAAGAAATTGTATGGTCGGTCTTTGAAAGACCTTGCTAATGGATGATTTCATATTAAATTGAACACTCATCGCCACGGAATGATATAAAGCAATTAATTAAACTTGAATAAGAAATGTGTAAGACAAATATTTGTAGACTTGACCAAGAATAGTCAAAAGTTTTTCGAGAAAAGAAGCATGGTTTCAAGTTTTCGATTTGGATCAGAGAGTTCGTTGATGGCTTAAATAATTTTTATTCTTCATAAACCAAAAAAAAAACAATGAAATATGTATATATTTCTGCAAACGACGGAACTTGGGATCGCCAGAAACACGCCAGCAAAATATACGTTCATATTTGTTGCAAGACTCGCCTCGTGTAGGTATAGTTACCAATGAAGTTGCAGAAGCTGACAATTAATGAAGTTTTTTATTGCAGCCAACAACTGCTTGAATCATTCTCAGCGAAGTCTGTGGAAGTATGCTGGATGGACAGAGGTTAAATTAGGCTCTGTTTTTTTCATAGAAAATAAGCAACCTGCAACCCATTCAATTCCAAGAACCACAATAACTCTTTTCAGAAAATACATTTCAAAAATAATGTGAACAAATTCAGTATATGTAAGGTCTTTATTGACAGCCCAGTTCAACTTAACCACCTCGAGGAAATTCTAAGCTTCGTCTCTCAATCATAGCACCAATTTAGAACCTTTGTATTTTCAAGCCACACAATTATTTTAATTAAGCTGTTTGGACCTTCATTTAGGTCTACTGTGCTTGTCCCTTCAGCCTATTACTGTATGTGGACGTATATATTTAATTACCTCTACAGGCTAGTTAGTCCATATCACGATTAGATTAAGAGTCACGCCACCTAGGAGGAGTGTCGCTTCTTTGGAAGAGCGTAGCATTCGCAAAGAATTCCAAGCGGTGTTTCAATATACCGCTCTCAAAAGCGACAGATTTGTGTATCCGAAAGACAAAGTAGGTGATAAGTTAGACTACTGAGACTTCGTAGGCTCACTCTGCTTAGATTAATGAGTTTGAGTGATACTAATTCTCCTGGAAGCATGAAAAATTTAGCGTAGTGTTGTCTGAATGGCTTTGATTCTCAGTTACTTATTGTTTCCCCAGTGTTTGCCTTTGTGAGTAGTCTATAGAAGGGTTCTGGAACAACGAATGCTGCTTTAGGATCTTATTTGGCTAGGTAGGCTGACTTTTCATAGCCCTCATATCTCTGTACCCATCTTCAAAAACCTTGTTTTTAGCTCTCAAATAATTAAGGTCTCTAATGCATTCCCTACTAGAATGGAAGTAGTTGTGTAAGACTGCAAGGCACGCAAGGCTGGCTGTTTGTCTGACATAACTCCTCGAGAGTAAGCCTCTCCGTAAACTCTACCACAAATGTCTATGACATGGACTTCTGTCTGAAAAACAGTGGTGTGGTATCCTATTTGTATCGAATCCTGGAAGTTCGTCCCATATATGCCAGTTTCCGCTTTTCCGTTATCAAATTTTGATCCATCCGACACCTATACCCTTGAGTCAGCGATAGTATAAGAATAGCCTATTTCCCAAACAGTTGTGTCCACAATGGACACCTCAAAATTTCATGACATAAATATATGCCAGCCGTACTTGTATGTTTGGATGATATACCAGCGTTTACCAAACAATAAAAATAAGTGTTATTTATACGCCCTGGTATCCGGTTTTTTTAGATGGTACGGATATGACTGTGTGCAACTGTTTGGTTTTTAATAAAATAACGTGCTTATTGAGCTTAAACTTTCTTAAAATTTTCAAAGCCGGATATCTTCTGTTCTTATTGTTTTAACCAACATAATACTTCAAGAAATTAAATAGAGTTTTATCGATATGGACAGTCTATTGCCGGCTATAAATCCGGCCCTTCTGTTACCAGCCCGACCGCTGCGGGCCGATTCTTTTAGTCCTTCGAATCCACGGGTTCGTGAATTTAAGTCGCCTCTTACGATAGGCATTCCTTAGCTCCTGGCACATTTTTTTTTGAACTCGGCGAAGGCTATGGTGGGAAATGGTGGTAATATTTTGAGTCTCTTAGTCCAAAGGAGCCTATTGTGTAAGCCATTTGCCAATCATTTGTAAATACGCCACCGATTTTGTTCCAGACTGAGGATTGGGCTATTGTATGGTGGTTATAGTCACTTAGAACTATTTTACATATCCATAGTTACTATGTACGTAAGGTTGAGGGAGAACAGTGAGACCGTCATAACCGCCGCTATTTAATATTGAAAAAAAAAATTTTTTTTTCTCTTAGTCATTTTATTTTTTTCACTGTATCAAAATGATCATTTTATGAGTCTTAGAACCAGCACAATCAAGTCTACTTATGGTCATGAAATGATGTGACATGATTGCAGACAGATTGCAATATAAAACGAATGCAACAACAATGATAACAACAAAACTTGTCAACATAAAAAGAGCGCCAGTGGAAACAGCATAAATTAACTTAAAGCAAGCCTTATCCCCAGAACAGTTGGTCTAAGCACCTTCACCTTCTAAAAAGTCAACAAAAAAAAATCGTTTGTGCGATTAAAAGTTTTTTAAGCCAACACCTAGTACACCAACCAGCCGTGCAGCCAGCCAACCAGCTTTGGTAGCCAACAGTCCATTGACCATATATTTGCTTCATTATTTTTCTAAGCTGTCAACCGATCGTGGGCTGCCAGCATAACGGCAGCAACACAACACACATAAGTTGACTGAGAAGCTGGTACAATAGTTGCTGGTTGGCTTCTACAGCTGTTGCAACAGAATCGGTGGTGGTGGTATTTTACTGGAAAAGGTGGCTCATAATTTTTTTTAGCTGCCACGCCAAAGCGCATCTTTTGTTCATTGCATTGTAGCTGCGCGCATGTGTGGCTGCAAAATGTGCGCTGTGTGACACAATTATTGTTTTTCGCGGTTTACTATGTGCTGAGCCTGTGTGGTGTAAATTGAATGTTTTTGGTTAGATAGTTGAACATCGATCGTTTGTTCGGTTTTAAATCCGAAAAATATGGTCAAACAAAGGCTTTATTTTTGTTGTTTATTTTTCTTTGTAATATTGGTTACATTTCAACTACTACATATTTTGTGTTGGCTTTGGTGTTTTTTGGCAGTTGATAGAAGAAGTGTCCAAATAACTGGCGTACTTAGTTTCTGAGTTGATTTCCACTGACTGGCTGATGTTTTGCAACTTGTTGACCGATATTGTTAGCTAAAGTAAACGGCACATGCGCGAGTATTGCATTATGGCTATTTTGGGTGGTAGGAGCTAGAAATATTTTAAAGCCAGGTGAGGGTGATAATTTTATTTCCTCCCTATCATCATAATATAGTTGTAATTAGAATTAATATCAAACGGTCGGGGGAAACAAAACTTATTAACATATCAGTTAAAGTGCGTTAAAAGAAAATTAAGTTAAATCGTGACTCTCAGGCTTTCACGAAATGATGCCTTAAGAAATTTCGAAGTGATCCTGCAGCAGTTCTGAAACGGTTTTGATATAGCGCAGAACATGACCTAGTCAGCGAAACCTTTGGGCTTTTAGTCACTGCACTATTTTCATAGCTGCGTAAAGCTCCTTCAGCTCATCATTATACCTCTTTGATTCTCGCCAAATCAGTGATAGTACCATTAATCTTCCGGAGAACTTTTCTTCCGAACAATCCAAGAAACATATGGGGGCCAACTTTGTTCCCGATAGACGAAATCCCTCAAAGTCACGAATTTATATCCATCAACGGTAACGTGCCTGCCAAGAAGAAAATGCAGCAATTCCTTCTTGGAGGGCAGCTAATAATTCGTGTTTCCTCATTTACTGCAAGACCCCGTTTTTTGGTTCTTCGTGGAAGGCGTAAATGCCTTATGAGCTGACCGTGATATTTAGGCCTCACTGCGAGACTCTCCGAGTGTAGGACTCCCTTCTTCCATGCAGGGCTACCCAAAAAAAACCTAACCTCCCACGGCCCGCGCAAAACCCCTTATCTGGGACCGCGTTTAGCATTACTTCGAGTACGGGTTCGCGCTACGTAAGCTCTATGGCTACCCTCATGCTAATGGGCTAGGCATCCGTCTTCTCATTTACTGATAAGTATATGCCTCACATTTGTGCTGACCGTATCCCATCTGTCTCTTCGGCAAGTTTTGTTATAGATGACACTACCTGGGGATGGTCATCAAGTACCTCTTCTACCCTCCTTCGCTGATTGGATAAGTGGAGACTCTACCCTGAGGAAAAACATGCCCAACTACAATGCCAACAGAGTAACACTTTGTGAGCTTGCTTTTGAATCAAAATTGGGAAGCAAAGTGATGTTGCGAGGCACAATACCCACGTTTAATAAAATACTTGCCTTGAAGTATGGCTCGAAATGATGAAGTGTGCCGAAAACAGGGAGGAGTTTTAAATTTCCTGGAAACAAACGACCATCGAATGAGTTTAATGATGAGCTAATTAAACAGGTAAAGCCATTCCAATCCGACATGCACTCCTCTCGGTATCTAACTTTAAGTCACTTGATATTCGCAATTGGCGCTGGTTCCGATTTCTTAATGTTGACTGGCGAACTTCTTTTGCAATGGCAAAGATCTCCTAAGCAGCCTATCTTCCAGCGGCTGATCTGTACAGTTTAAACTACGATGTGCTTGAGATAGTTTTGGAGGTATAAACTTATGACATGTTCACCTGTTAGTATTTTCTTGAGGAGTGAAATATTTTTCATGCGGTATGGAAGAGACCTTCAGAATTTCTGCTGTCAGCGTCACAACTTCCATATATCCCTATTTTTTTGATGTGGCATATTTTTGTTCGCGATATGTGGGAATGCAGAATATGGAAAGGGTTAAGCTATGTAAGTGAATTCGTAGTGAATGAAAGTATGTCACCACACTGTGATGTAATGTGGGTAAAATTTACGTTGTATAGTTGATATGGAAGAAATCAGAACTCAAAACAAGGCACATAAAAAAGAGACGGGAAAATAAAGTAAATTAAAGAAAGGAAAGGAAAAAAAGAGAAAAAAGACACGAGAGGAAAGCAAAGAACTGTAACCGGAAAATATTTTTTCAATTTTCAATTCGAAGCGTTAAATGCTCCATATCGATGAGTTATCCGTTTGTTATCAACTGATATGCTATTCATTTCTTATCGATGTGTTATCGATTTGTAATAGATGTATTATCGGTTTGTAATCGAAGTGTTTTGAGATATCAAAAATTTTATCGACGAGCTAGGGGTTAGTTATCCAAAAATAATACATTTTTTACGAAAATTTATTTATTTTATTGGTAAAAAAAAAAAAAAAAATTATTTATTTATTATCCGAGTTATCGAAAAATTTACGGCTCGTTATCAAAAATGTGTCGATTTTTTATTAAAATCCTATAGATTTTAAATCAAAAGTGTTTTATCGTCATATATTTAATACCGAAATGTTATCGATTATCTATCGGCGAATAACGATATGTTATCACAAAGCTATCAACTTGTTATCGGCAAAAATTATCGATTTGTTACAGACAATGATTTGTGTTTGTTGTGCTCTGAAAAAGTTATAGATTTCTATCAAAACGTTATTGATTTGATATAGAATAGTGTTCGGTTCCTTATCAGAGTGCTACCAATTTGTTGACGGCATGTTATCGACTTATTTCCACTACTCATCTGCTTGTTATGAAACATACGACACCAAAACTTCAAGGTAAATTCAATGACACATCTGTAATCAGATGATAACAACACGACCACTCGACGATAATAATTAGCTATCGATAAAAAGTCGATAATAAAACAAGAACTTGTCAGTATTGGTTATTACTGTTAAGAAACCGACAAAACACATCCCGAAAACCTCGAAATAGTTTTTTTCATCATTTTCTCTATTTTGGTTTAATTTCAAATCTTGGGTGAGTTCTAGTTAACTTAAAAACACTAGTTTTCTGGACTACATCAGTATGTTTACATATCGAATTGCACGTGCACTGCATACTCGCACCTCTGTGTACAAATTGGGGATCCTTTACTCTGGCAAGGTTCCTTATATAATCTTCAAAACCCAATATGTATCTATAACAAACCAGCAGCATGGTACAAATACATTTTAAAATGCAGATGAGGGTGGTTCTTATAAATTTAATACGTAGCTCAAAAATGTCACATATAAACTTAAGTTCCGATTGGAAATGATTGAGCGTGTTGTACAAGGATCCAAGCAAAGATTGCTCTATGACGACTTAATTAATGACTTTACGACAGCCCTTGACTTTGCTAATCAAAAAGACAACTTACAGTAATAAAAAATTTAAAAATAATAATAACAACTTAAGAATAAATATAAGATGCGATAACATCCGAAGAGACTTCAGGCCTAGCTTCTCTTCCAATTTGCGTCGTGATCCTTTTAATTTTTCCTAAAAATTGGCGCGAGGGGGCCTAGATGTTTTATGCCGAGTCCGAGCAGTATCTGCAAGGCAAATGAGTGTATTAGAAATCAAAAAATCCTATTTTATATATTTGATCCCCATTGAGAAATATTTTTTATGACTCCTGTCGGACGGTTATGGCATTTTTGACCTAAATATTACCATATGAAGTGGCGAGACTGGAAAAAATCGTTTATTCGATTTATAACGGCCACCATAATATACACTCACAACTCACTCATATATCAAACATCTCCAACTTTCTTGCTTTATTATATCAGTCCAGCCGAAGTTCTTTGACGTCTAAACAGCTCGCTTGTATTTGAATGTTTTTCTTAGCTCTCCAATTACATTTTGTCTGACTGTTGTTGTTTAACAATGTGACCTTGTCAGCGTTTGTTGGCATTATTAGCACAAGTTATGATAGTTTATTATGTCTAGGCTGTCTGTTATGTCACTAAAACTTCTTCGAACTTCATTTGCTGTAGTCGAGGCTACACAAAACTAAATACATTTGATTTGATTTGTTGTCGTTCTGCGAGTGATGAGTAAAATTCATTGCACATAGCTGTGACTAGCATGCGAAATATCTTTGAAATCTTTATTGGCTATTGATTTAATAACTTTGAGACATTCAATCAGATTGAGTGTGTGAAAATTTACGGAATTCATAGCGATTGTAGAAGATGACTGTAATGAAAGATAGATTGTCTAATAGCCATTTTGACAGCTTGCTATGTGTGCAGACTCAGCCATTTGAGAGTGTTGCGAAAGGTGTAAGAATCGTTGAGAGTCCTACAGCAAATACATGTAAGATATAGGCAAAGGTTTACAAGGTTTTATAACTTGGCAAAGAAGCAGGTAGAGAATGCTTTGTAGGGGGAAGAGTTAATATCAGCGCCATGAAACGAAACAGCGACCAATATTGCAAAAACTAGTTTTTTCGTTTTTTTTTTTAAATATCTAATCCTCATTCTATTTTTTTTTATATAAATGCTGACTTTCCACAAATTTCCATTTTACAATCCTATTGCGCTTTTAAGATTTGCTGATATGTAACTCGAAATAATTTATGTTTACCATGACAAACTTTCCATACCATAAAATCACTTTCCGCATGGTCCACTTAGTGTGGTAACAAACAATGCAACAATACGCTTGTACAACATCAACAAAGCCGAGTTTCATGGGCGTAGTTAGGCTAGGGCCATGGTTGTGCAAGGTATATACATATCGTAGGAAAAAAAATTTTCCCTCATGAGCTTCCCACCTATATTTGTTAACTGCATATCATCTTACTCAATTGAAAGGAAATAAGAGGTTATCTTTAAAAAAAGTTCAGCAAGTTTTCTCAATTTAAAGAGTACCCGCGCGGAGTCACCTTGAACATATTTTATTTTTGCTGTTTATTTATGCCTTCCATAGTCATTTCAAGCCGTGAATGTGCGCCGATGTTGTTAAGCCTCTCCATACGCCAGATGATAACATTGCACTATTTTACTGCTTCTGATTCCTTCCTTTCCTGCCTTAATTGGCGCTCAACCGTTCAAACGGTTACGACCGTCCAACAAGGCACGCTATTCGCTTCTTTGCTGCTCAAACTGGTGTTTATTGGTGACACTAAGGGGACTTAATAATTTTCCACCTGGTCCTTCCAGCGGTGTGCGAACGGAATTCAGATGGATTTGCTTGGTAACACATCGTTTCAAAACTTCCGCGCAGTACAGCCCCACCCTATAACGAAATAAGTATCTAGTGGTATAAATTCTGGTTCAGATCCAGACCTTAATTACCAAATAAGAACAGTTCGATAGTTGCTCGATTTTCATTACTTGGGAAGAATAGAAAAAGTAATGTGGTGGTTGTACAATTTCTACCGCCTAGGACATTGCTTTAATAACGCCAGTTGAAAGCATGTAAAAGAGATAGAAGATGTACTTGTAATGGTGCCGAATGCACCCTGAAAGCACCCCCACAGGGTAATTGTTGTGTGATAAGTGTACATCTGCTGCACGTCAGTTCAGCGTTATTCCACATCGCGTCCATACCAACATCGTATTCAGTAAGATACGTTGTGCTGCATTTTAGCAGATTCGATACGTTACTTTGCAGCTAGTAATAAAGGCTAGACAACAACAACAGTAAGGCAAGCAGATAAAAAAGAAAACGGACACGCATACAAGTACACAGCAATAAAGAGATTACTTAGGCATATACACACATATACATAAAAGGCAACAGCCAATATGAGACACAGGAACGATGAGTAAATAAGCAGTTATAAAATAGAGAAATAAGAAATAAATTAGCAACTATTAGAGAAAGTTCTTTTCAAAAATCTAGACCCTGGGAGAAATAGGCGAACGAGACAAACTGAGAGTACAAAAGTCCAACCAGTTTAATTTCACCACATTATAGGTGAGATACAGGAGTACATTAAATTGTGAACATATACTACCACAGTAGTGCAGTTAATAAAGAACATTTTATTTACAGAACAGTTTAGTTTATTTATTCGGCAGTTCAATTCTTCGAATGATAACCAAAAAGCAGAATTATCGAAAATTTTCTTAAACTCGCCACAATATTCAATAATTCACAAAACAATTATGAAATTAAACATACAGTTTTGCTTTCATATGCATGCTGAGGATTTCCAACGAGAAAAGGATGATAAATTAAAAGCTAATCATTTTAAACATATTAACAAACTTTTGCTATGATGCTTGGATCGCGTTCATCCCGTCATTATCAATAAAACAAACCTTTTTTTTCTATTATGAGAAAGGGATGATAGACTGTAAACTAATAATTTCTAACCATTCAACAAACTTCTTCATTCGAATATTTTTTTCAAATAAGATTCAACCTTTTATTGAACGTAGGGTCCAAGCCCCCTTTTCACGCCCATGTGCAGATGTTAACAAAACAAAAAGACGTACAGGCAAAGCACACCAACTCAAAGTCTATAAATAAGCAAAGACAGCCCATACTCATAGAAGCAAGCAACAGCAACAGTCAAAAGTAGAAAAAAGCAAAAAAAAAAAAAAAGGTTCTGTGGATATAAATAAAAAGTGGCAACACTCTTGTTGCGTTTATCACTCAGATGATAATCTTGAGACATTATGTCAAACAAGGACAAGGTAGCGTGTGTAAAAATTTTCTCCATCAACGGCCACAACTAACTACTTTTGTTTGCACATTGGAAAAAAATATTGCCTGCAAATCAACAAAAGAGGATTGGGGCGTAATGTGTTGTATACGAACAACAATCAAGCGAATAAAGTGGCAACACGATTGAAAGCTCCACTGTCGTTGATAATGATGACGATTGCGATGAGATGTTTTGCGTGTTGTCTGTTGTGACGACTCTACGACATTTAGCTATAACGCATTGGAAATGACAGCGATTGACTTGGTTGACTGTGGCTGATTTTGTCGCTGACAACAACGACAACTGACGCCGCGCGCATGCGTAGCTTTGACAAATGAAATGAAATTGAAAGAAAAGCAAAGTAAATACCAAAACCAACAAAAAAAAATTAAGAAATAAATAAATATCAAAACGACAACTGTGTACAAAGCTAAGATAGATTGAAGAAGCAAGTTAAATGGTGTGGAAGCCAAGTTTGTAGGTCCGTACGTACTTATATTGGTAAGGTATCTACTTTTGCTTGCACATCAACCTGGATGCTGGTAGCGCTTGTTTGGCGGTGTAGACATTAACTGCTAGGTAATGCAACGCCGCTGCGATGATGTGTTGTGGCATGTGGAAGTCATGCGAATGCGATTGCATTGCAATGAACGATCGATGATCGATTGCGCGAAAATGCGCTGACATCTTGTCGTTGACATGAATCATGCATACATGCATTTCAACCGATGCAACAAAACAATAAGCGCAACAACAACAGTTTAAAATAAGTATTGTGTTTTTTTGCTTGATATGATGCGAGCCCTACAAGCGTTATTTTTGTTATTTCAGAAAGTTTTAAAGTAAATTGTTAATAGACTAGAATTTGGTCTAATATGAGTTGCATAACCAAAAACAATATGAAAGTGTTTATTAAAGACGAGTCGCCAGGTTGGTCAAACGATGCGGTTGAGTTCCCCCAGCTGGCCCATAAGCTGATTATGTCGGAGTGTACTAGCCAGGTTGTCAAACTATAATTCCCAATTAAAGGGATGTTCAGTGGCTACCAAGAGGATATTTGGACACAAGCAAACGGCATAAGTGAGCTGCTTGAAATGTAGGCAAAAAATCAGTCTTGCCAGATTTCTATGCACGGCTTCGCACTCCAATCGATAGAATTCCTATAACAAATGGTAATACTCTAATAAAAAATCGGTGAATTTTTGATAACAAACCAACAACTTTCTGATACACAATCGATAACTTTTAGAAAAAATTGATACCAATTCGAAACATGCCAATATTCTACCCATGTTGAACCATTGGCTTAGGCTAAATTGAGAAAAAGCACTTCCTACTAGGCGCTAAACTTTTCTGAAGTGGGAACTCGAGAGTTCATCTCTCTCCTTCGCACTTTCCTATTATATTTTAATTAATTAATTATATATTTATGTTATCCTCCATATAAAAAATTAAGCTATCCGCCCTTCCTTTGGGAGAAAATATAAAAACACCACCGAAAAACATTTTCAAAAATTAATACGAACAAGAAAAAACCTGCGGCCTTATTCTGTAACTATTTGAAAGGAAATACGACTCGATATTTTATATAAAAAGTATGTAGCTTTCGTAAAATGTTCTCGAATTCTGGAATTGTTTTCGAAAACGTTTTTGAGGTGGGTTTGCCCCGTATTAGCTGCAAAAATCACTGAGCTTTTTTCTTAAATTATAGAAAATACAAAAGACGAAGTAGATTGATGAAATTTGAGAAAAATTGCTACTGCTACTTTCGTGAACGCTGATGTAGTTTTGGAATTGTTTTCTCTTGATAAAGTTTAGAGTTTAGAATGTTGTTTTATTTTGACTAAGTATATATTTTTGTGGCGAGACGTGAAGCAAGTACTAATCTAATATTTCAAATTTCGCATTGAACTCAAATGCTGCACCAACCATGTGTAGCGTATTGTGCCAATGCGTAGGAAATGTTGTTGCAACATTATTTTGTGATCGTTATCACGTTGCGCTCATTGTCAAGGTATCAGCGATTGCTACGTGATTTTTTTATCAATATTTTGTTTTTTATTAAATTGTATTCGCTGTTTTCTTTAAACATCATTACGTTTTAACATTTCCTTCTTCTCTTCTTGGTTCTATTGTTGCTTTTTGTCATGTTTCTTGCAATATTTTGATAGCTCTAAAGGTAATCAACAAATAAGTAATAATAAATTTATTTGTTGTCAATAATTGATGAGCATCTTTGGCATTTCTTGAATATTCCGCACATATTGGCGGTATTTAATTGTGAATATAAAAACACGCAAACAATTATGGGCATTTATGTGTACATGAACATGTACATATACATCAATGAACACAAAAATGGCAGTGACAATTTTTTTTTATCAAATTTTGTTAAGTAAATTCTTTCTGTTTAATTTTCGATATTTGGACAAAGAACTGCTATAAATTTTGCAATTGAAGCTATGCGAAACATTTTCAAAAATATTCGAAAATTCGAGAAAATCTTACGAAAATTTTTCACCATGTGATTCAGGGTTCGAATCCCGGTGAAACCTTTGATAACATTACAAAATTCCCGGATGATGATTATGTTGGCGGTTTTCGAAATGGTTCCATCGCAATATGCCAGTAAATGTTTCTTTCTTTTCAGTTTCTCTTAGAAAACATAACAATTGAAATTAAATTATTATAAGCCGATGTTAAGCTCATGAATTCTTGAATATTTTTTGAGTTTGCAGTTTTTTAGCTCAATCAATTATAGTCTAGCCTAGTACAAGTTGTAAGTCTCTCAAAATTCGGATTGATTTCTTAAATTTTTTTTTTCGAAGGTGTTTTAGATTTTCTTCCATACGAGAGCGCATAGGTTTATTTTTTATGTGGTAGAAAATCTGAAACACTCTTCGGAAAAAAATTACCAAAAATCAATACGAATTTTGAGAGACCTACAGTTTTGATTTGTTAGGTTAGAATTGATTGAGCTTCAAAACTTCATGCTCGAAAAGATTCTAAAAAAATCGATACAAAAAATTCGAAATTTTCATAGCCTTTTCAAATTTTCGATTTTTTTCGAAAACATTTTGAAATTTTTTTTTTTGCATTTCTTCACATACAAATTCTATGGCAGTTTTTTCTAAAATTAACGAAAATTATATTAATATGAATTTTGTTGACAAAATTTTATAAAAGTTTTCCACTGCTATTTTCGTGTTCGCAACTGTAGATACTTATCTACAATAAAGTATAAATGATTTTCGTTTGCCAATATTGCATGTCTCTTGCCCAAGTGTCAAAATGTTAGCCTTTCATTGGCATGTGTTAAATACAATATTGATTTATGAAAAATGTTAATCCAAAAAAATTAATTATCATTAGCAGCAGGCGTATTATTTGAGAAAAAAGGATCTCTAGAGATGTGAGGTTTTGAATGCCCTGTAGCCCTTACAATGTAATGAGAAAAAGCGTCTTATCATTAATTTAATGCAGTTGACATTCACTTCAATATGTACTTATGTTAGCTTGTTTTAATTTATGTTGTCCGTCGTAGTATATGATTTTTTGTATACATAAATGTATGTGTGTCACAAGTATATATCAGTTTTGATATACCTAATTAAAAATATAATAATTGTTTTTCTTGCAAAAAAAATAAAAAGAAAATCAAAGTATTACTATGAAATGCATTTCCTGATTTATTGCTTTATTGTTGGAAATAATGGTAGTCCCAAAGGCTTACATACATCTTCCAATTTGGAATCAGGAAAAAGAGAAAGGAACACCTGAGCCTCTATACCTCTTTTTTATACCTCAGCTAATGTCTATTCTTTAAGCAATTCCTAACATAGACTTCTAAGAACCAATAACATATTTTTGATGTGCTTACAACTTTCCTCATGATATGGGGAGATCCAGAATGTAAGGCTGGGAGAAGTGTAAGCGTACTGTGTGGTATTGGTATGGTATAAGAGAGAATACAGAATGTAAGTATAAGTGTAGTCATTACACTGTAGACAGCAAAGACAACGCAATGAAAGGAAAATAAAGGAAAGAAAGGAAAAAAATAAAAAAAGTATATGAAAAGCAAAAGCAAAAGGAAGGAGAGACAGGAAGGTGGCAATAGTAGTCAAAACCGAAACCAAAAAGGAGATCTGCCTACGTGTTATCAATTTCCTATGGAAGTGGTTAAGGCTTATTATCAATGATTTACGGGCTTCTTATCGACGTGTTATCAGCTTGACGTCATCCTGTTGACGAGTTATCGGATTGTTATGTGTGTCTTATCGATGAGGTATTGACGAGCTATCAATTTGTTTTCTAAGTTCTTGTTAACTATATTTAAGGCTATCGATGTGTTATCGATTTTTTGTCTGCGAAAATATCGATTTATTATTTTCCAGAAGCTATCAGCTATTTATTCAAAAGTTATCATATGCCATCGAAACGTTATCGCGTTGGTATTGAAATGTTATCGATATATTTTATAGGAGATTTAGCGATGTGTTATCGACGTGTTATTGATTTGCTATCGAAAATGTATCGATTTCTTATCGGATGGTTACCAATTTGTTATCGGCGTATTGTTGGTTTGTTATCGACGAATCGTCGGTTTGTTGTTTGGTGAGATGTCGATGTCTGATAAAAAACCAATCCTCTGTGATGTCTTATTTGAGCATATCCAGGGCTGAACACGTTCGGCGGGAAATTCGAACAAATCTATCAGAAAAAAGCGAGCTATATAAATGACACAGTCGTGCGTATCACATATTCCCGGTGTTGAACGGTAGGTATTATGGGAGGGTTACACCGGCTCTCCCCCCTTGTTGAAGATGCCGTGGAGAAGAGAGAAGTAGCCCTAGTAGCTGCTTCCTAAGAAATGAGCTACATACCGTTTGCGAATTAGATAAGGATGGTTAAATGTTGATGGGATTGCTATTGTAAGATGTGTGTTGGGAAAACCTGTAGCTATAAAGAGGCGGAATGCTATGAGATGAATGGGTTTGATCGCTTCTAGATCTTAGATCAAAAGTCATATCGCACAGCATTACTTGAACGAAGCTAATAATTGGTGGACGCAATTGCAGTGCTCTTGGTTTTCTAGGAGCAAGTGACTGTCATAAAACGAAGACTCAATTTCGCAGTTGTTACCTTCTAGCGGCACAGAAAATTTTAGAGTGGCTACGGTGCGACGGTCAGACTGTCAGTTTTTTAGTGAAGTAGCCTGAAGTTTTTGGGAAAAAAGTCTTTCGAGAGTCTTCCCGAAATCGAGAATGTTATGAGTGGAGAACATCTAGAATATTTGATTTCAAAGAAATATATATAATTTGATTTCAGACTTTGAAATCCAGCTAATAACTAAACCTTGTAGGGAAGTTTCTATTCGGGAGATATCAATTCCTTGACAGCACATTTTGGAGCAGGTACACCATACTAATTGTGAACGTTTTAGAATACATCTTTGCTCTATTACTTTTATTTCTGAAAATAGATACGATGTATCTCTTTATGGGGAATCATGCTTAATATTTGCCTATAAATTGTCTCTTGGTTGACAGGACTTCATTAATGCGAGTGGCGTATCCTAAACGAACATGAACATACAAATTTTATATTTTGGAATAATGATAGAGTACAATAAAATAAGAACTTTTTCTTGCAACAGAGTAACCATGGTGTTTTTCATATACGACGTAGTGATCATTTTTTCTAAAAATTCTTATGAGTCAGCACGTCTGAAATATTTTTGTTGTACTTAAGAGGCTTGTCATAAGAGGCCTTTGGTTAAGTTGCAAAAAATCTGGAAGAGTAGCAACTTCACAATTTATAGTTAACTCAAACCCTAGGAGAATTAAATAGAGGCGACCACAGGCTGGTGCTCTGCCCTCGTTTCTGTTTAATATCTACTTATCAAAGCTGCGTTCCCCAACAGAATGAGTTACTATCATTTCCTAATTTCTAAGAAATATTAAAAAAACGGCAACGAAGTGAGTAAAATAAAAAAAAATATATAGGTGATTGAATTGAATTAAGTAAGAAAAATGCGGAGCTATATACCGAACCTTAATTACTAGGACTTAGCGACTACGCCGGAGTTAGGGTTAAATTTTCTAAGAATATTTTTTATTCCTTTTTGAAAAGCGAGCAACTTACATCAAATAGACCTTTTGATTGTGTTTCTGTCATGAAAAATGCGACTGGGCCCATTTTGGGTTCTTGCTGAACCGAAAAGGGACTACGCTTCACCATTTTGGTCCCTTGGCTTAACACACAATTGAAAAGTCTGCAAGTCTGCTGAAATGCTGCGCTCAGAATTGCAACGGGATGTTTTCCACATTCAAAAATCAATGCGAATTTGAAAGATCTCTAACTGATTTTTTGTTAGACTTAAATTAATTTTCTATCAAACTACATACTCAATTGAATTCTTAGAACTTCTGATAAAAAGTTCGGAATTTTTACAAATTTTCCGACAAATTTTTTGCGAGTAGTTTGCATAGTTTCATATGCAAAATTCATAGAATATAAAAAAACATTGACGAAATTTGATAAAAATTGCAACTGCTATTTTTCTGTTCGCTGCTGTACAAATATGCGAACTATTTTGACCTAGATTACCCTACTCGGCTGTTCAGCATACAAAATCGTTTGACAAAATATTGTGTGGAATATTAGCATCACTATGCTGTTAGTAAATAATCACAGCAACAAAAACAGCAAGCAGGAAAACTTACATAGAAGGCGACGAAGAATATCTCACATGCACACATGTATTTTTTTTTTTTTGTCAAAAAACTGTTATCGCCAACGTTTTTAGCGGACATTTTTGGGTCGCACAGGGTATATATGAAACCCAGTCTAATGTATGTATATAGCTGGTAACCAAGAATGGGGTGCGGCTGTTCTGGAACACAGGTTCGTGAAACGACTAGACCTTAGGAGAATTGGTGAGCGAGATAACCGAGAGTATAAAAGCAGCGCAAGCTGAGGAATCAGTAATCAGTTTGATTAAAACACGCTTTTGTGAAGTACGTGATATTGAAATATAATTGTGCTACACCCAAAGTAGACTAAATAAAGACAATTTTGCAATAATGAATATTGAAGTTATTTATTCGACAGTTCAGCGATTCGAACCTTACAGAAGGAGCATAATTATCAGAAATCCCCAGAAGTCGTTACAATATTCAAACTAAAAAAAGCAATTACAAATTCCATAAGGGAACTAGAATCGCTTTCGCGTCCTGGCGTTTATTTGTTTTGTTGTTAAACACTTTTTGATATACATATCAGCAACATAGCACATTAATCAATCGCTTCAACAATAATAAAACAACAAGAACTAGAGTTACCAACAACATTCAATCATAAATGCAATGCGCGTTCCATTAACTATTAGGTGTCATATGGCGTGCGAGACCAAATATTGCTATGCCTGTATGTATTAGTATAGAAATAATTGTTGTTGTTAATTGGTGTTGCTTTTATTTTAGTGAAATTAGCATAAAATATCACTAAAGTATATAAGCAATATGGATATAACAACGGCAACAAATGTGCATCAAAATGCTCGAATGTTCTGCTTGCATGTCCCCCCTCATGTTCTTAGTTAGCATATGCACAATTGTTTATTTATTTATTCAATTCATTAGTTTTTGTTTGTGCTATAGCTGTTGTCACACAATCCACAAAAAGTCAACACCTTCATGCGTTTACAATTTATTGCATATCATTAAATTATTAAATTATGAGCAAAAGCATAGAAATCGAAATGCAAATGGGGAACGGTTTGGCAGCAACTACAGGGGCGGGCATATTTGAAATGGTGGGGGATAATTTACTTCGAATGAAATGCATATGATGGTGACATGGCCTAGTTGGGACGGAATTACACTAAAGCATTATGGAAATAGAAAAGCAAGCATATTATATAGGCTTTTATAGAATAGATTGTGGGACATCAGGTGTGCGCGGTGCATACACATTGAATATTGCTGTTGTTGTTGTTTATATGACTGCTGTTGTCAAAACATTAATAATTTGTCAGCAATTTATGTTCCAGCAACGTGATGATTTGTCAAATGTGTATTACAATCATACAAATTTAGTGGCTATAAGTATGTACATATGTAAGTACTTATGTAGATATCTTGTTAAGCGATTAAATTTACATATTCTTAACGTAAACTATATAATTAATCGTTTGATTTTATTACGTTTTTTTATATCTGTACTTGTACACAGAGTATATTAACTTTGATTAGATAACGGTTGATTGTACAGGTATAAAGGAGTCGAACTAGATATAAACTTCCATATATCAAAATCATTAGTATCGAAAAAAAATTGATTAAACCATGTCCGTTCGTCTTGAGCAAATATTGAGATATCTTCAACTTCATGGTATACGGGCTTATCTTGACCCAGAAGTATTGAAAATGTACGATAACCACGCCCACTTTTTTGATATCCAAAATTAAAAAAAAGGAAAAATGGAATAATACAAAAACGAATATCGCTAAGCTAATTAAATTTGCAGGTGAATTGGTTTTATGACGCAAAATACAAGTTCCAAAAAGTTTTGGATTATGGGCGTGGCATCACATACCTTTAGAAGAAGACAATTTGGAAGTTTAACAAGCCGTTAAAGATATGACATTTAAATTTGGAAGAGACACTATCCTAGTTAAATTATATGACTAAGCGAAGGTTATCGAAATCGGTTAAGGACCACGCCTACTTTTCTTAAAATCTAACCTTAACATAGTTTGCAATAACTCAATGATATTTAACTACGTTTGACTGAAATTCTACTTCAGTAGCTGTATGGTTGAGCTAAGAACAAAACTTAAACAAATTTTGAAAAAAGGCGCGACCCGCTCCTTATTTTGTTACCCTTTAAAAAATACTTTTAATGCCATAAGTCGAACAAAACACTCCCAATCTAAACGAAATTTGGCATAAACAATTTTTTCCATAGCTAATACTGCTAAACTGGATTTTTAACCGCCTTTTGTTGTTGTTGTATTATTGACAAAGACACTCCCCGAAGGTTTTGGGGAGTGTTACCTATGTTGATGGTCCTTTGACTGATATAAATCCGGTAAGTTCCGGTAACAAAGCACCATTAAAATACTAGCCCGACCATCCCGCTCAAGTTCATTACTGGTAACCTCTGTATCCTTTTTTCTTCTTTTAAATGAAAATGAGTTTAGAATAGAACCATATATGTATTATGGTGCAGCCTTATAACACTATTAACAACATAAAGCAAGGAACAACAGCGTTTAAAGTGCATAGCTGGGTATTTAATGTTCGCTTTCGCCCGAACTTAGACTTTCTTGTTTGTTATTAGTGGCTTTATAAATCCATCTTTTGAAATTTTAGAAATCTATGCAGAAATTTTATATGTTTAATGAAATTTTAAAGTGTTTTTAGTAACATATCGAATTCAGGTTACATTATGATATATAGAAGTTCCAAAAAATTTCGCAATAATAAAGGAACCCTGTGGTGCCAGAATTACAAGGGACCAGTCCAAATCACGACGTATTAGTTATCAAAAATGAGAAATATTTGCCAACAATTAGTTCACTATTTGATCTAACGCTCTGGGTTGTTAGCCTTGTTTACTAGAAGGTTGGCAGAAGAAGAAGTATATTTATTTATTTAATATGCAGGTTGGTAAACCTTACAGACAAAATTATTTTTAAAGATACTTATTTAAGGGATATTCATTAAAATTTGAGCTACCTTATGATGATGTCGGAAAGGACTAGATTTCGAGCTTCTAATGAAATCTAAAGTATTAAGGAAAACATTTTCTAACAAAATTTCGCTTTTAATTACTCATGCTGAGCAAAATTTCTATCGAATGAGTACGAATTTCTTGTTTTTTAATAAAATTTTTCATTAATTTAAGGTAAGATTTTTTTCAATCTACATATGTTTTTTGTTTATCGCAGTGGAGTTTGGGGATAGGACTTTAGTAGTCCTGGAGTACTTCCTTACTTCGCTTTAACAACGCTTTAAGATAACAATGACACGATTTGTTGCTTTCTTCGCCTTTAGGCCGAATTTACGTAGAACGTTTTTGTCGCGCACTATTGTTGGAACTTTTGAGTCGGAAGTGGATGAGAATAGAGATTTTGCAAATTTTAAGCCTGTACATTGGATCGACTGAGCAATTGCTTGGCTCAAACTAACTCTTGACAAATGTCGAGATCATCTGGCCTGGTTTTGCTGCCAAACGCTAAGCAAAACATTCAATGATGATTGCTGTGTTGTTAGTGCACTGATCGATGGGAAGTTTTTTGTCGCAGCACAATATTCATCACAGCTGCGTTAGTTGCTTGAAAGATTACGAGATAGAGCCAGCTAGTCATTTTATGGTTTTGCAAGGGGAGATAACATTTGTCTTCTCTTGATAAATCGTTGCTACGCAGTGATTCCCTTAACTCTCCGATTAGCGGTGAATAAATTCAACACATCTTAGCGTTGTCGTCTGGCCAGACGAAATTTGACACTATGAACTTTATTCACAAATACTTGATTTTTTATTTAAATTTTGAAGAAAACTCGTCGCACATTGTGATTACCCAGAAATAAGTTTGAATTGTTATTGATAAGTTTTTAAATGAGTACAAACTATGAGGTCTTATAGGCCTAAAAATATGTTCGTCAATCCAGACGAAAACACTTAAATGTGACACAATCAACTTTGGTACAAAAAAAAAGAGATAAAATAAAAAGAAAAAAATATCTATTTCCGAATTATTATAAAGACCGCCTCTGAATTTAAAAAGTCACTAAAGCTTTTCATCATCGGGTATGTAGCAATAAAGTTATTCACGAAAATAAAGCCTTCTCGTCTGGCCAGACGTCACAATCTATCGGAGGGCTAAAGATCCAAAATGGTATCTGCTTGAATTAAGGTGTCATTACAATTTATCGTACAAATATCCAAGATATGTTCTTTCATTTATATTAATCAGGCGCCACTGAAACTAACCTAGCCTAAAAAGGGAACGCTTGAGATTTGACATTGAGTTGTGAAAAACAAATCTCTGGGTGCACCAATTTTCATCATGTTTCTCTTTATTATAGATGACTGGACGACATTGCTTCAAGACCTCCAAGGCACCGAAAGTTTGCCGTTATTATGAATGATGGCGTTATTCCGATATCATAAAAACTAAGGATACTCATCTTAAGTACAGTGTCCTCAAGAATACAATTTTCTTATAAATAAAATTCATTTCATTGGATGCTTCAGACTTTATTATAATAGCTAACCAGTTAAGTAATGGTTAAACATTTATTGATTATGTATTATATTGAATTGTATTCAGGCAATAGAGCATTTCAAACTTAATTTACCTTATATATTATTTCTAATTGCTGTTTTTATGTTCATGTCCTTTTTCGCTCTTATTTGGAATCCAAATCTACAAATAAAGTTTTGGTTGTAAAGATGGGGGTATGTGCTGTTAGCGAGCTTTGAGAATTATTAGTCGTAGTGCTTTTTTTTAGCTAAATTTTATAAAAATATTTTTTTTTAAATAAACGAATGTGAGCACACAAAGAAATCTATTTGTACTATGGCACTCTTATGAGTATTTGATTAGAACTAGCACTGCATTACCGGCAGTTGCTACCATTCGCCAGATGGCAGCGCAAGCGCATGTAGGTTTATAGATTGATAGAACAACTGATTTCTGTTGATATTTGATATGATATGATATTTGTTGCACAAGATGCGGACGGGTCCAGCTCGTTTAATTCTATTCCTCTTAACGCTTGGATTAAAGGGGTAAAGATTGGGTCTTGTGGCCGTGTACCGTCCATGACGAGCTTTCGTATTACATGCTTAGCAGATACGCATACTCAACTTCATGATATTTTTCCAGATATTCATTTTTCACATTGACGTCAACGGTCTGGTTTCATATTCCTAAGTTGCTGATAATGTGATACCCTGAAGATCCAGCCAATAATTTCCATTGATGGTGTGTTTGTAACTGTATACGCAATTGTCAATAAATTAATATGTGTTTTGTTGTTGTTTTTGTAGTTATAAGGTTGCTCCCCGAAGGTTTGGGGGAGTGTTACCGATGTGATGGTCCTTTGCCGGATACAGACCCGGTACGCTCCGGTACCACAGCACCATTAAGGTGCTAGCCCACCATCTCGGAAACTATTTATATGGCCACAATACACCTTCAGGACATCCCCTCCCTCCTCACTCCCAAGTTCCATGAGAAAATTGGGGTCGACAGAGCCTCATCTCTTAGTGAAACGGGATTCGCCGCGGATAGGTGAGGTTGCAAATTGCGTTTGGAGAAGCTATATATTGCGCTGGCAACCTGAAGGGTTGCGCTACACAGCCCTTGAATCTGGAATTTAGTCGCCTCTTACGACCGTCATACCTACCGCGGGTATTTTCTGACACCCTAACCCGCTGGAGTATATTCCCTGGTTCAGACAGGTTTCAGGGCTGGGAGGAAGTCCTAGATCTAACTTTGACAACCGACGAGGACCCGGCGCTAGTGGAAAACTGGAGAGTGTCAGACAAAGCCTCTCTCTCGGACCACCGCTGGATCTTCTTCGACATCAAATTTGGATCTGGCCAGACTCCCCGCTACAGAAACCCAAGAAGAACAAAGTGGGATAAGTTTGTAAGGCTATCTACGCCAGCTTTAGAAATAAGCGAACCTAACATAAACTGCCCGCAAAAGCTCGATGAGCTAGTCGGCAAGGTAGAGCTCGCGTTAACTACCTCTTACAATAAGTGCACCCCATTTAGTATTCGTAAAAAGAAGTCCCCACCCTGGTGGAGCGGGGACTTTAGGAAACTTAGAACGACAGTACGGAAGGCATTTAATGAGTGCCTCATAACCAAGGAGTGGCAGCAATATAGGGAGGCGCTCAAAGCATAATAAAAAGCTATAAGGGTAGCGAAGTATGTGTCCTGGCAATCCTTCTGCTCCTCAATAGAGAACACTCGTGAGTCCTCCAGACTGAGTAAAATTCTGCTCAAAGAACACCGCAACAATCACCTCGTAAGAAGTGGGGCAGGGCTATGGACAAACTCAGCAGAGGACTCCCTGGGCACACTCATCAATACTCACTGCCCTGGATGCGATCTAGCACCAGTAAAAGAATTTCTCTGCAGGGACTCTCAGCCCTCAGAAGGATTACTGGACAGAATAATAGACAGCAAAAATACCAGGTTTTCCATAAATGGCTTCTCTCCATTCAAATCGCCCGGTCTTGATGGCATTATCCCAGTAATGCTACAAAAGCTAGGTGATCCAATGATTCTCCGGCTGGAAGTGGTATACAGAGCGAGTATTGCCCTGACCTATATCCCACAAAGCTGGAGAAAAACAAAAGTAATATTTCTGCAAAACGCGGGCAGACGCACAAACGAAAATGCCAAAGACTACATACCAATAAGCCTCACATCCTTCATGCTCAAGGTCCTTGAGAGGCTTCCGGATATATATATTAGATCAATAATAACAGGACCAAACCTGTCAAAGGCACAGCACGCTTACATGACGGGAATATCTACGGAGACCGCCCTCCACGAGCTAACGGGCTTTGTGGAAGGATCACTACACTACAAACAATTCACACTAGCAGCTTTCCTAGATATAGAAGGCGCCTTCAACAACATCGAAACTGCCACAGTTGTGAAAGTCCTGCAAAGGGCCGGAGTTGACAAGCACATTTGTGGATGGAGTCAATTAATGCTGGAAAACAGAACCATACAAGCGGATATGGGCTCAGTGACAATGACACGCAAAGTTGGTGGAGGTACACCGCAGGGCGGGGTCCTCTAGTAACTACTCTGGGTCATTCACTGAACGAGATACTACTCGAACTCGACAAGAATGGTGTTAAGGCAGTAGCATACGCAGACGACGTGGTCATTGCAGTCTCGAGGGCTTTTCCCTCCACGCTAAGCGACATCCTTCAGGGTGCGCTAAGCAGGCTACATACCTGGGCGGCATCGTGCGGCCTCAACATCAACCCTAGCAAAACAGAACTGATACAGTTCAGTAACAGAACGAAAATACCAACATTTCGACTGCCCGCATTAGATTAGGAATAATCGCGGAGGTCAACTCAACCGAATGTGCAATGGTCAAGCCTCACTCCGGAGGAACCGCCTTCATGATCACGGGGTTAGGAGTTAGAATATGCCCACGGTAGGTATACCGGTCGTAAAAGGCGACCATAATACCATGGGTACCCAATCCATGAGTAAGGTGTTTTACTCGAAAAGTAGCAGGGTGGACGCGGTGTATCACCCTGTGGGACCCTAGGCAAGGTCTTTATAAAAACTGCTACCGCGGGAGCAGGAGAAACCAGTGTGATCTGGTGCACTGCATCGAACGATGCTTTGTACTCAGGTCTCACCTCCTGTCCTGGGATGGCCCCCTTGTGGGAGCATCGCGGTGGCTGTGGTTTCAAATAGAGTTCACTTATGACACACGCTCTGACTAGACTTGTTTTCCCTTGGGGACCTAAGACCCAAGGGAATTCGGTCTCATGCTTGCCACGGCAGTCCCAATTTCATTGAGAAACTGACCCTGAGGGGCAGATGATAGGTTGGTCACATCCCTTAATTTGTGACAAATATGCTGCAAATAAGTTGACGAAAGATGGTGAAGGAACGCATGTCTATCGTCAGCCCAAAAACAATCGATAATTGTACGAGTGGGCCGGTGCTCATCTCATCTTTTGAGATGTTTGAGGCTGCTTTAGACTGCGTGAGCGAATAGGAGGCGTTCGCTGTGTGGATGGCCACATCCTATATGTGGTAGATTTGACGTTGTCAAATCACTGCAGTGTGGCGGACTGCAATGCAAGGATGTTGCTGGGGCAGGTACTCGGTACTTACAGGTCTGTGAGCGGAAAAGGTTGGACACATCCCTTAATTGTGGTAGGAGTTTATTTGGAGGCATATCGGAGCATGATTGTTGCGTAATTGAGTGGAAATTGGAGCGAAATTAGTAGCAAAAATGGAAGCCAATAGTAGACAATATGGCACACAATGTTTGTCAACGTAGTGTGGCCTCAAGCGATGTCGAGTGGCATTGTTGAGGCGGGCACTCGGCACTCACAGGTCTGTGTGCGGAAAAGGTTGGTCACATCCCTTGATTTTAATTGTGATGGAGTTTTAAGACGGAGCATAATTGGATGCCAAGCTCACTCTGTTTGTCAACGTAGTGCGGCCCTTTAAGCGGTATCTAAGCAAAACCAAGCTCCGTCGTTAACAATGTATTTATACATTGTTGTAACACTGCAGGACAGAAAAGGTTGGTCACATTCCTAAATTGCGACAAAAACACAATATCTCAATCTGGTTAACTTGTTAATCAGATATCGAGATATCAAAATCAATGAAAGAGGGACTCTGAGGCAAGCACGGAACTCGCGCCGGAGTTGCAGTGCAACCGGGTGCCATTACCCGAAAATGGAAGAGGAGGATGGATAGTCCTCCTCGGCCAAACCAAGGCTGGTTGACTTGAACACCCCAGCTCACCGATTTGGTACCAACTTGTTGGGCCGAAGATCAATGGACATTGATCTGTGTTTTACACCGGAGGTAAGTCTTCACGACAGGGACTCCCGTAATACACGTTCTGTCTGCCCGCATTAGATGGTACGGAACTCTCGCTCTCAACTAGAGTTAAGTACCTAGGCATCGTAATAGACAACAAGTTAAATTGGAAAGCCAATAACGAAAAAAGGGTAGAGAAAGCGTATATCGCATACTACTCGTGCAAGAGAATAGTCAGCAGAAATTGGGGGCTAAAACCAAACCCCATGATATGGCTCTATACGGTGGTCAAGAGGCCTATCCTGACGTACGGATCCAAAGCATGGTGGCCTGCCCTGAACAAGCAATACAACACTAAAAAATTAGACAAAATACAAAGGGCAGCATGTGCAGGGGTAACAGGTGCACTTAGATCGTGCCCGACGGACGCACTAAATGTTATACTTAACCTGCTGCCACTGGACCTTCACACCAGATATACAGCGATCAGCACAGCCATCAGGCTAAGGGAGTCTGGATGCTGGACAGAAAAACAATATGGCCACAGTGACAAGGCTCGCCGATGTGGATTCGACAACAGATTACCTCTCAAAAACACTGATCTTCGACAGAAATTACAAGGTGCGGATACTCTCTAGAACGGATTGGTCGGCCGACAAAGTTGGCAGGGAGGGGGTCACCCCACTCTACACTGAATGATCCAAAATGGACTGCGGCGTCGGCGCAGGTGTCTTCTCCAACGAAATGTCGCAATACCCATCCGCCTTCCAAACACAGCCAGCATCTTCGAAGCAGAGCTGCAAGGAATAGAGAGGTCCTGCATCTTCCTGCTGCAGAACCGGATAGACGGTGAGGTATATACTCCGACAGTCAAGCGGCGCTAAAAGCGCTAGAATCACCGTACACATCCTCTAAAGCCATCGACAACTGTAAGAGGGTGCTACGTGAAGCAGCTAACCAGGCAGCTATTACACTCATCTGGGTATACGGCTACAGGAACATTGACGGAAACGAAAAAGCGGATGAAATAGCAAAGGCGGGAGCATCGTTAGACATCACAGAAGCAGTCGTGGTGCATCGACCACTCACATCAATTAAAAGAGACATTCTCACCTATCTTAGGAAAATAGTAATCCGTGATTGGTACTCTACGGACACCTGTAGAATCACCAAACTAATCTGGCCAGAGTACAACCAGAAAAGAACCGATGATCTACTAAATAGGTTTAGGCAGGAAATACGCAGAATCACGGCCATTATTACAGGGCACTGGCCGTTTGGCCCGAACGCGAGTAGAATGGGTATCCCCTACAATGAGAGTTGTAGGAGATGTAGGCAGGAGGGTGCCGAGGAATAGGTTACCCACTTCCTCTGCGAGTGCCCAGCATTCGCGAACTTTCGGTGTCGAACTCTAGGCAACTATCTGTTTCCCGACTTAACGGCGGTGCCAAACTGCTGCATCAAGGACATCAGTAAGTTTATAGTTTTAACCAAGTGGTTTCAGTAAAGCAACACGCACGGTACATCAGCCAACACATAATTGGTTCCAGGAGAAAGTGTATCAAAATGGTGCCTAGAGCGCTACTTGGGCCCGGCTCCATAGACCTGCAGCACAGCAACCAACCAACCAACCCGCTGAAGTGTTTTGTCTCAATCCTCTCTAGGTGTTTAGAACGTATTTGTTGCTCAGCTGAATGGAATGTCGCCATAAATATTTGTTATAATATCTTTGTTCTTCGTGCATATTCACACTCAAATATATGTGCATATATCGCATTTTGTCGGCGCATTGCTGATCATATGAATATTGTTATTACTGCTACTTTTTGTTGTTGTTATCATAATAGATATATGTTTTCTTGCTATATATTTGTCCTGCGGCTGTAAACTTGAATGTGTCAAATGTGGTCGAAGCAAATAATTTATTGCAGAATTGCTACCATCGATGTTGTTCCTGTTGCTATTGGTATGCCATGTTGCAAGTTGCCATGGTTGATGATGATGCAGCAGCCGCTGTTGCACAGAAAAAAACAAAACATATTACTTCATTGATTTATGTGTATTTGGTGGCATCAAAATTGTACAAAGTGCCCATCATAAGCGTAAATAATAATAGCAAATGTATAAAGCATACATAGATGCACATATATTCATACAGTGGCGACTAAAATTGTAGGTATTAAAATTTTTTTTTATGACAGTTTGGAGAGTTTTTAATTTTTCGTGGTACAAATCAATTTTTGAAACTGTTTGTATAAATTTGTAAACTTGAAAATTCTGATAAATTCTTTTTTTTTTATGGGAGTAAATGTGACAAATCTATAGAAAATATAATATTGTGACGAATGTTGACATCACTATGCTGTTAGTAAATAATCGCAACAACAAAACACAGCAAGCAGCGACATTTATGTACAAGGCAAAGAAGAGATATCACACACACATGTAGTCATCAGCTGAAGTAGTTACTCACACATACACACGCATGGCGAGTAGAACAGCATAAACTACAAATATACATGTATATAGCTGGTAACCAAGCATGAGATGAAATTGATCTTAGGAGAAATGGGTGAAGAAGAAAACCGGCAGCATAAAAGCAGCGCAAGCCGAGGAATCAGTAGTCAGTTTGATTTAAACACGCTTTGTGAAGTACGTGATATTGAAGTATAATTCTACTACTTCCAAAGTAGACTAAATAAAGACCATATTGCAATACTGAATATTGTAGTTGTTTATTCGACAGTTCAGCGATACGAAACGTTAGCAGAAGGTGCAAAATATCAGAAATCCCCAAAATTTGTTGCATTATCTTAAACTTGCCTACTGTCAAAGCAAAATACCATTGGCTGCATAAGAGCAAACTAAATATGCATAAAGTTTTTAAAACTTTTTTTCTTTTTTCGAAATTTGAATGAAGTCTTCAGATTTTCAAAATTTTTGTCCAGAGTTCAAGAATGGATTAAATTTTTATAAAAAAAAAATACCAAATATAATCGTGCACCTACTTTAAGCTAGCACTGTACATGTTTGAACATACAGGCCTGCACAGTTATTAATATTCGAGCGCAAACAAAAAATATATCATGGAGGATGAACAAAACGCACCTTTTGTCGATGTGATATGATGGTTCACCTGTAAATTTATTTTTCCGTATGTTTGTTATTGGCTTTTTTTGGACTATGGAATGTAACACGTTTGCTGCTAATATAGTGTTCAACGCGACACATTTGAGCTTGCGTAGAATGATAGTATAGGGTGTGGTAAAATGAGGCAAAGCAGACTACTTGAATTTGCAGAAACTAGAAGGATTTTTGGGATTTTTTTGAAAAGATTTTTAGTTTGCATCACCCCAAAAGTGCATCACTATCGTAGCTTTTTATTACGATAGCACATACTTTAAGGCGCATCACTAAATTTTTTTAGCAAAGCAAATGCAAATTAACGAACGTGCAATTAATATCCTTTCCTAGAAAGGTAATGAGTGAAAATCTTCAATGGCAGTAAGTTTATTTGAAATACAACCTTTCATTGAACTATTTAGCAGGATGAAATTTTTCAGTCTACTAATGAGCTTATAAACTGATCTAATTGCAATCAGTTATCAGTTAGATTTTCAGAAAAAAGTCAAAAATAAACACCGAAATATCTGGAAAATTTTATGGGTTACTTAAATTCTAACAAATGTGGTGAAATATTGGTGTCAACTCTGGCAGAAAGTTCTTGACCAACATAGTAAAACTTCAAAATTGGTTTGGTCAAATTTCCTTTCTATGGCCAATTTAAATTCCCAATATTTTTACAGAGTGACCTAAAGAAATGTTATAAATAAATTAAAAAAAAAATTTATAACTTTAATATATTGGAGCGCCGTACATTTTTTGGTAAGATATTTTACTTTTTTTCAACATTTCAACCCTTCAGCTCTACCTGAAAATGGTGTTTTTGGTCTCTCTTTAGGTGTGGTCTTTAACCCATTTTGATTACCTTCACTCAGTTTATATAATTTGGCAAAGAAAGTGTCTCTGCCAAATTTCAATGTAATATGTTTAACGACTTTTGATTTACGGCTTGGTAAACTTCCAAATTTTCTTCTTCTAAATGTGAGTGGTGCCACGCCTATATTCCAAAACTTTTTTAAATTTATGTTTTGCGTCATTAAACCAATAAAATTTTATTATCTTAGCAGTATTTGTTTTTGAACTATCTCATTTTTTCCCTTTTTCTAAATTTTCGAAATCGAAAAAGTGGGCATGGTTGTCATCGATTTAGCACATTTTCAGTACCAATATCAATCTTGAATCTTGGTGAAGATATATCAAAACTTGCTCAAGTTATCGTGTTAACGGACGGACATGGCTCAATCAAATTTTTTGTCGATACTGATGATTTTCATATATGGAAGTCTATATCTACCTCGATTCCTTTATAGCTGTACAGATGTTATCCAATAAAAGTTATAAAACCGTGTTTAAAAGTACAGCTGGGTATAAAAATGAGGTGTTAGCTGTTGGTGTGGCAAATTCAAAGTGCTGAGGCTAAGTGAATCACAAGAACATAAAAAAAAAACACAAAATTCCGCAAATTCTCCGTAGAAGATGGAGAACGGGTAGAATTTTGACATCAGAAACGATACATACATATCTATATAAATTTTTTTTTTTTTTTTGACTCCAAAAGAGCACAAGGTATGTCAGTGTTTTAAGTGAAAAAAAATTTCTCTTTCACCTGAGTTGAAAAATGGGAAAATTCAAATCGTTCTTTAATATTTTTAATCTTGTTACCGTGGCATAGCGACTTTTCAGCTATAGCTGAGTTTGAATTTACACTGATCCAGGTCGCGATAAAAATTGAATATTCAAATGCAACAACAACGTTGTAATCCAGATATTTATCTGCATAAATTTTGGAATCCGCAGGGTGGCTCTGTTGATATCGTTCTTTGTGATAGATTTTAGACAGCTAACTCTTTTTACTTGGTAGCACATACAATGATATATGCACCAGGGAGTCGGAAAAACATAAATTTTTACTTTATGTTTCAAAACAAATTATTAAGATCATAAAATATCTATATTATACTGATTTAAACAAAAAAATATAAAAAATACAAGAACGGCAAAATATGCAAAAATATTTTGCACTTAGCTTCTGAAAGAAATACAATTTTTAATACGATAATTCAGACTTTCTTGTTAAGTTCAAAACCCGTCTTTTGATAGCTCTTTTGAAATTTGTGGACGTGTTTTAACTATAAACCGCGTTGCTAAGTATCAGTATTCGACCCTGCTTTTGATTAGCATTCTAATTTTGTTTAGGTGAAGAGCTTTATATAATTTATGTGGTATATATAACGTATTTTGATTTTAGTTTAAAGAACTAAATTCGGGTTAAAAAATGTATAAATAACAGGCAAGTTGCATGAGATTTTCTTGTGACCCAGAGATGGATAGCTCATTAGGAAACCCCATATGTAAACATTTCTTTCAGATTTACGTGAGCACCCTATACTTTGAAAAGAAATACAGCTGTAACTGTGCTGGCATTATGTTTTGAAGGACCGTTCATTACAACGCTCATAATATAACAGTAATAACATAAAATAATGGCAGCACTCAAACGCCATTTAAACGCAGATACTCATACATAGATACACGTATATTAATGCATTTAAAATTCACTCACGCGCAAGTGATAGAATGTTTTTGGTTTTAATTGCAAGCGAAATACATTTCAGCTCATTAATTCAGCAAATACACGCACACCCTCAGCCTATCTGAAAATATTTCAGGTGCTTACGTACCACACACACACCAAGACACACGAATTATTAAATGGTATTTTTATTGTCATTTTATGTTAAATACTTAATTGTTAATGCAAACATGATTGCGTTTTTTTTTGCATCAACGCGCATTTCAAGCCTACCAGTGGAAAAAGAGAAGTTTAAATAAATCAGCTTATATTTGCCCATCACTGCATATGCGCCATTGTTCGTGTTAATTATGACTTTATTCCGTTGGCTATCGGCGCGCCTAAAATAACGGTTAGTATTAATTATCGATATTACATTTATGACTTACTTTGCCATTGATTTTGTCAAAAAGTTAAAGACGTACTAATGGGTAGTGTTGATCCGAAATCACCTTTTACTCGATACCTGTACTCATTGAAATAGATCGCGGAAAGTAGTCGCACTCTTCAAAACGATCAGTAAAACTTAGGACTCAAGGGGTTGTGTAGCGCAATATATAGCTTCTCCAACCCAATTTTCAAACTAAAAGACAAGGCTCTGGCGTCCCCAAGCTACTCATGGAACTTGGGGGTGGGGAGGGAGGGATGGCCTGAAGGTTTAATGTGGCCATATAAATCGTTCCCGAGATCGTCGGGCTCTCAATCTAATGGTGCTGTGTTACTGGAGCGTAACGGATCTGTGTCCGGCAAAGGACTATCACAACGATAACACTCCCCAAGGCCTTCGGGGAGTAATCTTATCGCTACAGCAACAACAACAACAAAAACATCAGTAAAACTTATAAAAGTACATTCTTTTCTTCGGTTAGGTTATGTTGTGTGGTAGCCACTCAGTCAAGGGAAGCTCATTTGGACAACATGAAGGTCCGTTGTGATACCACATAACATTACTGCGACATAAGCTAAAGCTACTCAGCAATGATGTATTTTCGAATAAGGCCAATCTCGTACTCGGTTAAGTCCATCTCCTAGTGAAACGTGACCGTTATACTTTCGCCCAGATCTGGTAAAAGCATCCACCATCCCATCACCCTCCCATGCATCACTCGCATGGACTCCCATTGGACAGCGGCCCGTGAGAACTCCAATCATCATTGATGACAAGGCCTTGGTAATTTCAGCAGACCGCTTGCTATCCCCTTCCCCTCATATTAAATGCATAATTTTACATAAGTGTCCGCCAATGGTGGTCTAAACTTAAGGTGTTCAAAAGCGCGACGAATTTAGTAACGTAAAGCATTGGTCCAACGAAGGCTCCATACCATGCAAACATTTCAATAAACAACGTTGGTACCAGTATATAGAAAAGGGCGCATAAATACAATTTACCTTGATTAGGTTCTATATTTACCTAAATTCTCTGTACATCTTGTTCACCAACTTAATCTCCAGATTCCATTCACAGTTTCATGTGATTCATGTGATCAACCTTTTCGTTGACCCTCCTTTCGAAGTCTCAGTTAAGTAAGCCTGGTTAACCTGGTTTCATCCGACCACTTGTGGGCAGTGCGCTGCCACAACGTCCGAGAATAAAAAAATCCTTAAAAAAGAAATTAGATTTCAGCTTGGTGGCAGAAAATCCAAGGGTAAATTTAACTACTAATTTATAGATTGAAGATACAGCTTTCTCCCAGCAGGAGGGAAGAAAATCCAAGGGAAAGCTTCACTGCCACTTTATATATTGAGGAGACCGCTTTTCCCTAGGTGAATCATAACCAAGAAAAAACTTCAATGTCAATTTCTTTCAAAAATTGACTCTATTTGCATTTAAGTTAAAACTGCAGTCACCGCGAAACTCCCAGTTAAGGACCGTTCTCGTAAGTGAAAGGTGAGATCTGTATACAGATTATTACTGGCTTTTTTTTTCTTCCTGCAGACAAGTTTCTATCGACCTTGGTGAGTCTCGTTAGTAATACACTACATCGCAGCTAACTATCTTCGAGTAAATACTCCTTAGTTCAAATTGGGTACTAAGATTTCTAGCCAGTGGGATCTCGCTTTGCTGCAAGAAATTGTGTCCACCTAGCATTTGCTTAGCCGAAACTTTCACTTGAAGACGCTTTAACTTACGGTTTACATCGAGCTAATGACAGAAAATGTAGTGTTAATTTATTCTTTTTTTAAACGGTTTTATTTAGGTTGATTTGACAGGCTGGCTGGTTGGATGGCTGGCACGAATTTTGTAATTCAAATTTAAGTAACTTCCCGATAAGCTACAAGCTTTAAACTTGGTATATAGTTCAGAACTCGATGACAATACAATAATATAAAATAAAAAATCGCCGCTAGGTGGCGTAAGGATCGAGATATTCACAAAAATCGTATTTGTGGTCCGATTTGGCTCATATTTGGAACACATAATACATACAAGGATAGAAAGCGACCTTTGAAAAAAATCGACGCTAGGTGGCGCAAAGATCGCAATATTAAAGAAATCGTATTTGCGGTCCGATTTGATCCGTATTTGGAACACATAATACGTACATGAATAGAAAACGACCTATGATGTCCGATTTGGCTCATATTTGGAGCAAATATTACATACGGTCCGACAGAAGTGACAGCAAAATATTTTGGAGTTGGAGGAGGGACAAGCATATGTGGCGCAGAGTCGACACGTAAAATTTCTATTGATAGTTATATATAAGACCAACTGAACCCTAATCAGGTTATGCTAAGCCTAACATTTTTAGAAATTTCACGCGCCCAACGCTTTTATTTAATTGTCTGATCAACGCCCTAGATTGATGATGAGTGTGAAGACTAGTACATAGGATATACCTAATAATTTTCTAGCTTTTAGTATTATTATTACTTCATCTAAGTATTGTTTTCAAATAAAACCGTTTAACTTAAAATTTTTTTTTTTAGTTATTTTATAATTTTCAAAATTTAATTAAGTTGTAAATTTTGACACTTCCCTCTTTCCAGCTGTGATATGGAGGTTATAAAAATAGTTTTGGTAAGAATGTTATTAAAAAATTTATTAAATGTGAATAAATGCATGTAATAATATAGTAATTGAAAAATAATATTTTTTTCTGCGTGTTTTCCTGTAGTTTATTGTAATAAATTGATTCTAACGAAACTTACTTTTATTGGGTTTAAGTAGGTCTAATTGGATGGGTTAACATATCAGATAGCCGTATTATTAATTTTAAAATTAGTGCTCTTTCCTGAACTCGATATGGCTGGTTTCAAAACGTTCTTTACTACTTAAATTTATGCAAAATAAGTGTTGTTGTTTTTTCGGCCTGATAATTTCAAGCTAGACATATAAAGGCTGCAATCGTCACATATTACCATGATTTCGCAACTCTACTCTCACACCTGATACCTGAGAGAATCCAAGGTTTTGCAGGATCAGTAGGAGTATATCTCTAAAGCACTTCGTACCACTGCCGAAAAGAAAATTGGTTAGAGGCCACGAAAAAACTTCTCTTACTATTAATAAAACTACCTTGCAACCGAACAAAAGCGAACGAAGCAAGAGGATTGTGCGAACGCTGCCGCAAGTTGAAAAGGGAAGCGAGACGCCTTTACGGGAAGAAAGAAGCAGAGGCAGGAAAGCGTGAGTGCGTTGAACTCGAGTTGTTAGCCACCAACAAAAAAGTCGGCCAAAGACGGAAGGTTACTACTTTAATAACGAAAAACCCGACCTTGTAACTGATGTCCAGAGAGACCTTAAATTATGAAGAAAACACTCTTTCGTCCTCCTAAATTAAGACAGCGATGTACCGCCCAGGGATGATGAACCTTAGCACACAATCGATTATAATGGAATTATTGTCCCTCCGCCCGATTATGACGATGTCAGAATATCAATAACCAGAATAAAACCAACAAGGCTGCGGGCGCTGAAAGATTGCCTGCGGAGCTTTTTGAACACAGCAGCGAGGAGTTGAAAAAGCACATACACCAGCTTCTACGCAAAAAATTGCTGAACGGGTGCATGCCTGATGATTGGAATCTAAGTGTCCTTTTCCATGAAAATGGGAATTCTGTAAAATGCGCCAACTATCGGGGAATCAGCTGTCTTAGTCTCGAAAATAAGACCTGTCAAGCGAATTATGCGAAAGACCGAAGCCGAATGATTATACCGTATGAGTGTGGCTTTAGACCTTGTCAATTATTAATAAACCTGATTTTACCATGAGCCAAATCTTGGAAAATACCCGCGAAAAAAGAATTGACACATATCACCTAGCTAAGCGAGGGGCAGTTAAGGGCGAGCAGTTTAACGTGAGTTATAAGGGAATAATTTGATGTGCTAGTAAGCGTATGAATCGTGCCACAGTGGATGACGTACTCTACTCAAACGTTTGGGGTTGCGGGTTCAAAGCCCACTGCAACCAAGCATTTTTTTTTTAAATTTATTATTTTTTTTTTATTTTATATTTTATTATTTTAATGGACTGTATTTTATTTTCATTTAGTTTATAGTGTACCTAAATCACGGGAGAGTGCAAAGCACTGGTACACCTTTATGTATTTAGTTTATGGTGTATTTAAACACGGGACGATGCAAAACATCGATACACCTTTATATATTTATAATATCTTTTAATGTATTCAATTTATTAAGTTTATTATTTTTAATTTTATGGTGTACTTAAAACATGTGAGGATGCAAATAGCACTGGTACACCTTTATTTATTTAATTTGGGATGAGCATAGGGAAATCTGAGATTTCGCTCTAATGAACCACCCCATCTTATATTTGAAGACCCCTTTATTTATTTATTTTGGGGCGAGCATAGGGAACTCTGAGGTTTCGCTCTAATGAGCCACCTCATCTTCCATTTGAAGACCCCTTTCAAAATGTGATGTGGGGGCGAGCACTGGGCTCTGAGGTATTGGCACCCCATCTTCTACTCGAAGAACCTCAATTTTAAATTAAAAACTAAAACTATGTCTTTAGAATATTTCATAAGCCGAATGAGAATTTCAGCGCTTATGAAACAAACGAAAGATAAAACTCATAATTTAAGTCGCTTAAACACACCTCTTTGTCAATTTTAAAGCCAGCTTGACAGCACAAAAGGGAGCTGCCTATATGCCGCTATGTCTTGGTTTCCTGAGAAAGCTTATACGGCTGTGCAAAATGATGTTGAGCAACAACATCAGCTCACTCCTAATTAGGAAGGACATTTCCGAACCGTTTGAAACTAAAAGGATTTTCAGACAACGTGACTCCATAACGTGTGATTTACTTAATTTGACGCTGAAGCAAACACATAATACGCACTGCAGAAATTAACCGTTTTGCTTCTAATGAAATCTAGGGTGTGCCTCAAATGCGAAAGTTTCTTATAGTGGGAAATGATATTTCTCCAAAAAGACGGATAAACAAAATGGATCGAAAAAATCTGTTAAAACGTGCAACTACAAACGGGGGGAAAAAGCGGAAGAGATGGGTTTGATGGTGAATGAGCACGCCATCATTAGTAGCCATAATTTCGAGATAATAAGATACTTTGTTTATTTGGTAACCAGCGTTAATACAAGCAACAGCATCTACTTTGAAATCCAGCGAAGAATTATTTTTGCCAAAAAATGTTACATTGTCCTAGGTAGGTAATTAAAAAGTAAAGCCCTCTCTTGGCAAACGAAAACCGTGCTCTATATGTCCTTTGGTTGGACCCGTCCTGATTTATAGTGCAGATGAGGCTGCTCTGGGAGTGTTCGATAGAAAAATTCTTCGAAAGATTTAAGGACGTCTACGCGTTGGCGACGCGCGATTACCCAAGAAAATTTAATAGTGAGCTTTACAAGCATTATGCAGACACCAACATAGTCCAGCAAATTCTTAAACTGGGCCATTTGTGCTCACGAGGAAGAAGGTGGCTGCCACTCTGCTAGAAGGACTAGGTGCAAAATTATTGAAACTCCCATGGTGCGACCAATTTGCGCCAGTGAACCCAACGAAGACGCGACTGGCGCACCTTGTTGGAGTAAGTTTTGCGTTTCTGTTTCATTGCGCTTGGCAAAGTTTTATTAATAATAATAAATCAAAATGTTTTAATCAAGTAGCCCAGTTCAGAGCAAAAAAAAAATATTATAAGTTATGTGATATTATGAGTCTTAATATATGAGTGTATGTATGCATATATGTGATAAATAACTTCAGCTGTAAGGCATACCACATTCAAAGAGCTACCTAATAATATGTGTGTTATTTCATATGTCAGCGACAAAGTTATATAATTTGTGCATTTTTATATATTTTTTACCGCCCATACAAATTCAGTCCATTTTTATAACCCAGTAGTTGTTTTGTGGTAACAGTGTTGCTCCTCTTCAATAGGTGTGACCACTCACACACTGTCATCAAAGTCATCTAACGGGAGTCCATGGAAACAAGCAGTTTCAACAGATCTAGACCATAGGCAAGTTGGTGTTAGAGGTATAGGTTCCACATGACAATTGATAAGATGGTTGATTTTATGTGAGACACATCATATGAAGGACATAAATTACGTATAATGGGGCCAGAATAACTCGTATCCCCCTGGAAGTCCGCTATCTTCTCCTGCAAGGTTTGAATAGGGTATATTTATAAGAAAAGCTCTCTATCGACTCTGTGTGGATTAGGCTTAGGGCTTCCTTATGCTCATCTGGATCAAACGGATGCATATGTAGGTGTCGAATCTCATCTCGGTGCTTGAAGAGATGTTTCCTTATCCTATTGGTAGCGGTACTAGATGAAGCTGTTGTTTGCTGGGGTGTCCAGGTTTGTGACGATTTAGTAGAAACTGTCTGTTCAGCTTTTGGTTATGGTCTTTCATGTTGAGCTCCTTTGGCTCACTATGTGGATGATGTTCAGGGGCCATAAGAAGACATGCCGTTGCAGTTCTCAGTGCAGCATTTAGCAGGCCGGCAGCCTTTTCCAGAGTGTATTTTTTAGACCAGGCGATCAGACTGGCGACAATTAGCACATGAGCAGCGGTAAATTGCTTTGTAAGTTGTCAGCAGCGGTTTTTATCTTTTCCCCAAGTACAGCCAGCAAGCGAACTGCGGATGTTGTTGCGGCCTTAAGATACAATTCCGGAGGCGTGCCCCTTAAAGTTAAGGGTGTTATCGATTGTTATCCATACGATTTTTTAGTGACTAACAGTCGGTTGCGTAATGCCATAGGCGTGAACGTCCAATATTTGCGTCATCCGTTCCTTCCATGCCGTAAACAGAGCAACAGAGCGGCAGTGGATTTGGTCGGTGATAGTATCAGGTCGCGCGAGGTGAATTGTGCCGTCGTTGACTGTTTCGAAAACTTTTGAATGGTCAAGTGACACCAGCACCATTCTATGGTGGGATTTTTGCTGGTTTAGTCCAAAGTTTATCTGAGAGTTTATGGCATGTAGCACGCGGGTAGTGCTATGCATTTTGCGGCAGCTATTCTGATGAGCGCAAGAAGTTTCGCAGTGAAATGAAAGAGCAAGCCACCAACCAACGGAAACCTGCAGCTTCAATACTAGCGAGAGAAGTAATTTCAGTCGATACAACTCACCTCCGTTGTCAGTTTCCATTGTTGGGGAATGCCGAAGGACTTCAACGATAAGTTGAAAACGTGCTTCAGGTAGCGTACTCCCTCATCGCCAAGGTGTTTTAGCATTGGCATGGCTACACCGTCTGGGTCTATTGATTAAAGGGCTCGACCTTTTTTGTGGCCCTTTCAACCCTGTGGGAATGACGTTAATAGGCGCAATCGTGTTTGCGTTAATGTGTCCGTCTGTTTGCACGACGTGTAGCCTTGTTTATTGAAGTATGCATAACAAATTGCCGAAAGAAAGCGCTCGCGCATTTCTTCAAATCAGACAGAGTTTTATAGTAAGGATACAGAGTAAGGATACTAGCCTCTTAACATCCATGTTTTTCCCCCTTTTTCTCTACACGCTAACCGCGCTTCGAGGAATGTATTAGTTTAACTTTGTGATTACAATCTTATGTTACTGTATAATAACTGTTTATAATATCTTAATATATAAAAAACACGTGTGACAAAATTGAGGCCAATGGACTCCTAAACTACTGAACCGATTTTGAATTTGTTTTGCACTCCGTGTGTAGTTTGATCTAACTTGAAATATGGGATAGGTGACTGGGTGACTAGGGTCTAGAGATATAGGCCAAAACGTGGACCCGGGTACAACTAGAGTGTGTTTATAGAATATGGATATCAAATGAAAGCTATTGATGAGTGCTTTAGTACAGAGTAATATATTATCCAGATACGGACTGGGACTGGGATTAGGACTAGGACTGGGATTGAGACTCGGAATGGGACTGGGACTGGGACTGGAATAAAATACATACCACCTTCTGGAACAGGCAATAAGGGATGCAGAAGAATGAGAACAAATTGAGAGAAGAGAAAAGAGAAAAGAGAGAAGGATATTGAGAAAGAGATAGAATCAGACGAAGATGGAGATAGATGAAGCGAAAAAGACGGAGAAAGGAGTGAATAAAAGGATTAGGAAAAAGTGAAGAGGGGGGAGGGCAGATTCAGACGGAAAAAGCTTATTAAAATGTATGCAGATTGGCCAAATTTAGGGCAGGACAACATCTGCCGGGTCTTCTAGTTGGTATATATATTACAATTTAAAATTTAATAGCAAGCATTGAAAATTTGTCAAATAACAATCTATGCGTTAAAAGTTTTTAGAGTACTAATAATAGTATAAACGAATTTATTAAGTGATTTTATTAGTTGCTTGAGTCTAGCGACTTCCAAAATGTTGAATGGTCGTACGCAGAGCTCATCACATAGTACTGTATGAGGTTTTCGGGCTCTTTCATAGGCTGGACAGTCAATCAAAGATGGTTGATTGTTTGTGATATCGTCGAGTCACATGGACATGTATTTTCTTCGATGATTTTAAAAAGTTTTAAATACGCCTTGCAATAGCTGTGACCTGTTAGGATTTGAGTCATTTCGCAAGATATACCTATCATTTGACTATAACTTTCCGCTTCAGCAGGAGATTGAAACAATAGTTTAGTGCCGCTTCCGGTTGGTTCGTTCATAAACACACTATGCCACGTTTCAGCAATATTTTGATGTTCATGACGCTTGGCGTAGCTAAGTGGACATGCGTAATATGACGGAGTTGTTGTTAGCGCCGCTGCTTCTTTAGCCGCTTCATCTGCAAGCTCATTGCCCATGATGCCGATATGAGCTTTTACCCATGAGCACTCAACCGAATAGTTCTGACGTAATTCATATAATCTTTCGTGTATTGATGCAATCAATATATTCGTGTTGCTCCGATCTTTAATAGCGTCAAGGCATGACTGGCTATCACTTAAGATGACGCAAGATGGGTATGGGATTCTTAATGTGAGGGTCTCTAGGGTCTCGCTAGGTCACGTTCTATAGCTAGGCTTGCAGCTTCGTCCAGGAAGTGTTGTATGGTTTCAGGTATTCTACCAGCCTGGGTAAAACGTGCCGAAGCTACAGTGATGACTTTGAGGAACGCGCGCTCGCTGGACATCAGTCGAAATGGAGAGAGCATCAAAAGATTGATTTGTGAAAGTTTTATAATCTTACTAATTCTCCTTCTTGAAATTAATATAAGTCCGCCTTTTAGAGAGGTGATGAAGTTTGCTGATCGCTATATTGATGGGGGAGTATTGGCAGATGGTCAGATGCTTAGGTAAGCGTCGGCTGCCATTCAAATGTCCGGTGAGTTGTGAAAGTATTCTGCAATTTGAGTGGCGGTATATTCATTTATCGTGCAGTTGTATGGACATGGACATGGCGGCCACCGTGGTGTGATGGTAGCGTGCTCCGCCTACCACACCGTTTGCCCTGGGTTCGCACCTCGGGCAAAGCAACATCAAAATTTTAGAAATCATGTTTTTAAATTAGAAGAAGATTTTTCTAAGCGGGGTCGCCCCTAGGCAGTATTTGGCAAGCGATCCGGGTGTATTTCTGCTATGAAAAGCTCTCAGTGAAAACTCATCTGCCTTGCAGATGCCATTCGGAGTCGGCATAAAACATGTAGGTCCCGTCCGGCCAATTTGTAGGGAAAGTCAAGAGGAACACGACGCAAATTGGAAGAGAAGCTCGGCCTTAGATCTCCTCGGAGATTATCGCGCCTTACATTTATTTTATTTTTTTTGCGTGAACATATGTATATGCTCGCAAAGGAACAAGGCCGGTACTTAGCTTTTGAAAAAATTCACAAGTGGTGGTTGAGGATATAAAAATCTGCAATCAGAGCTCCTGCGGGATAATTTTTTTACCGTTATTTGCGATTAGTATAGCTTTTAGTAACAGAAGCGTATTTTTGAGAGACAATCTTTCCTGATTTTATTTTGTGCAAGTGCCTTGCAATAATATCCTTAAGCAAAACAAGTAAGGAAGTTTAAGTTCGGGTGTAACCGAACATTACATACTCAGTTGAGAGCTATGGTGGCAACATAACGGAAAATAACCATGTAGGAAAATGAACCGAGGGTAACCCTGGAATGTGTTTGTATGACATGTGTATCAAATGAAAGGTGTTAATGAGTGTTTTAAAAGGGAGTGGACCTTAGTTGTATGGGTGGACGCCTTTTCGGAATATCGCCATAAACGTGGACAAGGGGTGACTCTAGAATTTGTTTGTACGATATGGGTATCAAATGAAAGGTGTTAATGAGTATTTTAAAAGGGAGTGGGCCTTAGTTCCATAAGTGGATGCCTTTTCGAGATATCGCCATAAAGGTGGGCCAGGGGTGACTCTAGAATTTTTTTGTACGATATGGGCATCAAATGAAAGGTGTTAATTAGTATTTTAACAAGTAAGGAAGGCTAAGTTCGGGTGTAACCGAACATTACATACTCAGTTGAGAGCTATGGAGACAAAATAAGGAAAATGAACCTGGGGTAACCCTGGAATGTGGTTGTATGACATGTGTATCAAATGAAAGGTATTAAAGATTATTTTAAGAGAGAGTAGGCCATAGTTCTATGAATGGACGCCATTTAGGGATATCGCCATAAAGGTGGACCAGAGCTGACTCTAGAATTTGTTTGTACGATATGGGTATCAAATGAAAGGTGTTACTGAGCATTTTAAGAGGGAGTGGGCCTTAGGTCTATCGGTGGACGCCTTTTTGAGATATCCCCATTAAGGTGGACCAGGGGTGACTCTAGAATGTGTTTGTACGATATGGGTATCAAATGAAAGGTGGTAATGAGTATTTTAAAAGGGAATGGGCTTTAGTTCTATCGGTGAACGCCTTTTCGAGAAATCGCCATAAAGGTGGACCAGGGGTGACTCTAGAATATGTTTGTACGATATGGGTATCAAATGAAAGCTGTTAATGAGTATTTTGAAAAGGAGTGATCCTTAGTTCCATAGGTGGACGCCGTTTCGAGATATCGCCATAAAGGTGGACCAGGGGTGTCTCTAGAATGTGTTTGTACGATATGGGTATCAAACGAAAAGTTTTACTGAGCATTTTAAGAGGGAGTGGGCATTAGGTCTATAGGTGGACGCCTTTTCGAAATGTCGACATTAGGGTGGGCCAGGGGTGACTCTAGAATGTGTTTGTATGATATGGGTATCAAATGAAAGATGGTAATGAGTATTTTAAAAGGGAGTAATCCTTAGTTCTATAGGTGGACGCCTTTTCGAGATATCGCCATAAAGGTGGACCAAGGGTGACTCTAGAATGTTTGTACGATATGGGTATCAAACGAAAGGAGTTACTGAGCATTTTAAGAGGTAGTGGGCATGAGGTCTATAGGTGGACGCCTTTTCGAGATATCGTCATTAGGGTGGGCCAGGGGTGACTCTAGAATGTGCTTGTACGATATGGGCATCAAACGAAAGGTGTTACTGAGCATTTTAAGAGGGAGTGGGCACTATGTCTATAGGTGGACGCCCTTTCGAGATTTCGCCATTAGGGTGGGCCAGGGGTGACTCTAGAATGTTTGTACGATATGGGTATCAAATGAAAGGTGTTACTGAGCATTTTGAGAGGGAGTGGGCATTAGGTCTATAGGTGGACGCCCTTTCGAGATATCGCCATTAGGGTGGGCCAGGGGTGACTCTAGAATGTTTGTACGATATGGGTATCAAACGAAAGGTGTTACTGAGCATTTTAAGAGGGAGTGGCCATTAGGTCTATAGGTGGACACCTTTTCGAGATATCGCCATTAGGGTGGGCCAGGGTGACTCTAGAATGTGTTTGTACGATATGGGTATCAAATGAAAGGTGGTAATGAGTATTTTAAAAGGGAGTAATCATTAGTTCTATAGGTGGACGCCTTTTCGAGATATCGCCATAAAGGTGGACCAAGGGTGACTCTAGAATGTTTGTACGATATGGGTATCAAACGAAAGGTGTTACTGAGCATTTTAAGAGGGAGTGGGAATTAGGTCTATAGGTGGACGCCTTTTCAAGATATCGCCATTAGGGTGGGCCAGGTGTGACTCTAGAATGTTTGTACGATATGGGTATCCAACGAAAGGTGTTACTGAGCATTTTAAGAGGGAGTGGGCATTAGGTCTATAGGTGGACGCCTTTTCGAGATATCGCCATTAGGGTGGGCCAGGGGTGACTCTAGAATGTTTGTACGATATGGGTATCAAACGAAAGGTGTTACTGAGCATTTTAAGAGGGAGTGGACATTAGGTCTATAGGTGGACGCCTTTTCGAGATATCGCCATTAGGGTGGGCCAGGGGTGACTATAAAATGTTTGTACGATATGGGTATCACACGAAAGGTGTTACTGAGCATTTTAAGAGGGAGTGGGTATTAGGTATATAGGTGGACGCCTTTTCGAGATATCGCCATTAGGGTGGGACAGGGGTGACTCTAGTATGTGTTTGTACGATATGGATATCAAATTAAAGGTATTAATGAGGTTTTAAAAGCGAGTGGTCCTTAGATGTATATGTGAAGGCGTTCTCGCGATATCGACCAAAATGTGGACCAGGTGATCCAGAAAATCATCTGTCGGGTACTGCTAATTTATTTATATATGCAATACCACTAACAGTATTCCTGCCAAGATTCCAAGGGCTGTTGATTTCGCCTTGTAGAACTTTTTCATTTTCTTCTACTTAAGTGGTAGGTGTCACACCCATTTTACAAAGTTGTTTCCAAAGTTATATTTTGCGTCAATAAACCAATCCAGGTACCATGTTTCATCCCTTTTTTCGTATTTGGTATAGAATTATGGCATTTTTTCATTTTTCGTAATTTTCGATATCGATAAAGTGGGCGTGGTTATGGTCGGATTTCGGCCATTTTTTATACCAAGATAAAGTGAGTTCAAATAAGTATGTGGGCTTAGTTTAGTAAAGATATATCGGATTTTGCTCAAGTTATTGTGTTAACGGCCGAGCGGAAGGACAGACGGTGGACTGTGTATAAAAACTGGGCGTGACTTCCACCGATTTCGCCCATTTTCACAGAGAACAATTACCGTCATAGAATCTATGCTCTTACCAAATTTGAGAAGGATTGGTAAATTTTTGTTCGATTTATGGCAATAAAAGTATTCTAGACAAACTAAATGAAAATGGGCGGAGCCACGCCCATTTTGAAATTTTCTTTTATTTTTGTATTTTGTTGCATCATATCATTACTGGAGTTGAATTTTGACTTAATTTACTTATATACAGTAAAGATATTGAATTTTTTGTTAAAATTTGAATTTAAAAAATTTTTTTTTTAAAAAGTGGGCGTGTTCTTTATCCAATTTTGCTAATTTTTATTTAGAACATATATAGTAATAGTAGTAACGTTCCTGCCAAATTTCATTATGATATCTTGAACGACTGCCAAATTACAGCTTGCAAAACTTTTAAATTACCTTCTTGTAAAAGTGGGCGGTGCCATGCCCATTGTCCAAACTCTTACTAATTTTCTATTCTACGTCATAACATCAACCCATCTACCAAGTTTCGTCGCTTTATCTGTCTTTCGTAATGAATTATCGCACTTTTTCGGTTTTTCGAAATTTTCGATATCGAAAAAGTGGGCGTGGTTATAGTCCGATATCGTTCATTTTAAATAGCGATCTGAGATGAGTACTCAGGAACCTACATACCAAATTTCATCAAGATACCTCAAAATTTACTCAAGTTATCGTGTTAACGGACGGACGGACGGACGGACATGGCTCAATCAAATTTTTTTTCGATCCTGATTATTTTGATATATGGAAGTCTATATCTATCTCGATTCCTTTATATATGTACAACCAACCGTTATCCAATCAAACTTAATATACTCTGTGAGCTCTGCTCAACTGAGTATAAAAACGAGTGGGGCTTAGTTCTATATGTGGACGCCTTTTCGAGATATCGCCATAAACGTGGACCAGGGGTGACTCTAGAATGTGTTTGTACGATATGGGTATCAAATTAAAGGTATTAATGAGGGTTTTAAAAGGGAATGGCCCTTAGTTGTATATGTGAAGGCGTTTTCGAGATATCGATCAAAATGTCGACCAGGGTGATCCAGAACTTCATCTGTCGTGTACCGCTAATTTATTTATATATGTAATACCACGAACAGTATTCCTTCCAAGATTTCAAGGGTTTTTGATTTCGCCCTGCACAACTTTTTCATTTTCTTCTACTTAATATGGTAGGTGTCACACCCATTTTACCAAGTTTTTTTCTAAAGTTATATTTTGCGTCAATAGACCAATACAATTACCATGTTTCATCGCGTTTTCGTATTTGGTATATAATTATGGCATTTTTTTCATTTTTTGTAATTTTCGATATCGAAAAAGTGAGCGTGGTCATAGTCGGATTTCGGCCATTTTTTACACCAATACAAAGTGAGTTCAGATAAGGACGTGAACTGAGTTTAGTAAAGATATATCGATTTTTGCTCAAGTTATCATGTTAAAGGCCGAGCGGAAGGACAGACGGTCGACTGTGTATAAAAACTGGGCGCGGCTTCAACCGATTTCGCCCTTTTTCACAGAAAACAGTTATCGCCCTAGAATCTAAGCCTATACCAAATTTCACAAGGATTGGTAAATTTTTGTTCGACTTATGGCATTAAAAGTATCCTAGACAAATTAGATGAAAAAGAGCGGAGCCACGCCCATTTGAAATTTTCTTTTATTTTTATATTTTGTTGCACCATATCATTACTGGAGTTGAATGTTGGCATAATTTACTTATATACTGTAAAGATATTAAATTTTCATTTAAAATTTGAATTTAAAAAATTTTTTTTTAAAAAGTGGGCGTGGTCGTTCTCCGATTTTGCTAATTTTTAGTAAGCAGACATATAGTAATAAGAGTAACGTTACTGCCAAATTTCATCATGATATCTTCAACGACTGCCAAATAACAGCTTGCAAAACTTCTAAATTACCTTCTTTAAAAGTGGGCGGTGCCACGCCCATTGTTCAAAATTTTACCACTTTTCTATTCTGCGTCTTAAGTTCAACTAACTTACAAAGTTTCATCGCTTAATCCGTATTTGGTAATGAATTTTCGCACTTTTTCGATTTTTCGAAATTTTCGATATCGTAAAAATGGGCGTGGTTATTGTCCGATATCGTTCATTTTAAATAGCGATCTGAGATGAGTGCCCAGGAACCTTAATACCAAATTTCATCAAGATACCTCAAAATTTACTCAAGTTATCGTGTTAACGGGCAGACGGACGGACGGACGAACGGACATGGCTCAATCGAATTTTTTTTCGATACTGATGATTTTGATATATGGAAGTCTATATCTATCTCGATTCCTCTATACCTGTACAACCAACCGTTATCCAATCAAAGTTAATATATTCTGTGAGCTCTGCTGAACTGAGTATACAAATTTTGGAAAAATTTGGAAAAGCATTTTATGAGCACTAACTAGGCTTTCAAATCACACCAGATCTGGTCTACATCACTTTACATACATTGAGCTATGAATTCACTCACTGTAGGGCAACTAAAGTGTATATATACAAGTCAAATTTCCTAGCCAAAGCTCCTTGTGTGCATATATGAAGCACATTCCTCTGCTTAAGGCATACATTGTATAAAAAAAAACTACTTTATTATAATGAAGTATTCGTGAATGTATGAGATGAGTGCCTGCAGGTCAGCGCAATATTGCAATTTTTACAATATTTTTCTTTTTACTAATATTACTTTTGAAATACGACTACTATTCGTTAGCTTATTTTTTTGCACATATATGACATACATACATACATGAAGCTGCATGAGTGCTTTTGGCACTAACTCATTGTTTTAGTATATTTTTAGTGCTAAACTGGTAATAATAATGTTGCCCTTTTGTCATTTTATGCGCCAAACGTATTGGAAACAAAAGGCTTAGCTGCGCTCAGATCGACTTTTATATGATTGTGTGAGTGTGCATGTGTATCGGTGTGCAACTGCACTATGCAATCATGCGACCTGTGAAATATATTCTTCTATTATTTATATATTCTTCTATTATTTAATATATGTGCTTTTATGCGTTTCATATGACCTTTGGCATATCTATGTGGCAATAAATGGAGCGTATAATCAAAATAATAATAAGCGTATAGCATTGTGTTTTTGTTATGCAATACTTTTTTGTACGTATGTAGTAGTAAGTGGGAGAAAATAAAAAACAAAAAAAGCAAACTATTTTAGAAAAAAGCCAATAATTTAAAAATTGCATTGTAATGATAGAAATGAAATGACGAAGGAAATATGAAGAGACGATCCGCAGTAGCTATTACAGTGGCGCAATTGCTAAAAGGGGACAATGTTGCATAACGAGATCACTCACGATGAGAGTCTTAGCCATTGTGAATTCATACAAGTGAAAAATCTTTATATTCTTCCATTGCCATAGCAAGCTGTCAAATAATAGCTGTCAGGGAGAATGGCTGTCGCGAATTGCCAGAGAATGGATGAAAGGTTTGTTTGTTGCTCGCCGTTCTTAAATTGAAGTGCCATAAATTGCCCATTTGTGTTTCAAATCAGTTTTTCTAATTGTGTATAAGAAAGTCATACTACATATTGACTTTAATTTCTAAAATCTTGTTATTAGAAAAAATATAAGCAACCAGTTTAGGAAGAATTTTAAAAAATATGTAAATAATATAATATACCACTAGTATACAAAAATGGTCGGAAATCACTTTTGGTAAATGATTTAAGTAATCGAATAGCCATTTAACAGGTGATCGAGGCTGTTTATTGTTGTGAACGTTTTTTCAAACATTCGCCACTTTTATGAATTCACAATGGTCTTAGCGTTATTTTATATTTCAAACAAAGCTCAAATTACAATCGACTAATTGAGTGTTACTTTATACAGAAAGTTAACTGCATTCATTAAAGTTTTTTGTTATGCGATTTAATATTACTCAAATATTTTTGCGAGGGTTAAGTTAAACATTTCTATCCGAGTTCAAGAAAGTTGAATAAGGCCCACTTGCAGAACGGCAAGTTATCTTTTTAACTCAGAGCTAACCTGAAACACTCCGTGCAAAGCAACATCAAAATTTTAGAAATAAGGTTTTTCAACTAGAAGAAAACTTTTCTAAGCGGGGTCGCCCCTCGGCAGCGTTTGGCAAGCGCTCCGGGTGTATTTCTGACATGAAGAGCTCTCAGTGAAAACTTATCTGCCTTGCAGATGCCGTTCGGAGTCGGAATAAAACATGTAGGTCCCGTCCGGCCAATTTGTAGGGAATATCAAGAGGAGCACGACGCAAGTTGGAAGAGAAGCTCGGCCTTAGATCTCTTCGGAGGTTATCGCACCTTACATTTATTTTTATTTAACCTGACATGAAGGTTTAGACTCACACATTTTTGAAAAGTTTTTTAAATAAACTCTGAACTAAAAAATAACTTGCCGTTCAGCGAGTGAGAATGAGAACTGGTAAAAAATTTCTGCAAATTTCTACTCCCTTTAATTTAACTGTTTCATGAAAATTTTAAAAATATATTAGCATCTGAAGGCAAGCCTTCCCCAACGCAAAAATGAAAACCAACGACGAGCTACGTAAAAAAATTGTGCACAATTGGTCGAATAATCCCAATGTTGCTTTCAAAGGGCGGCAAAACTCAGTGGCCGCCCAGAGGGAGAAAAATGTCCTATGACTAATTAGAAAAACCGATCCCTGTCAACTAAAAGATGTTGCCAATATAGCAAAACGCACACATGTGCAAGTCACACGAATTGAGCAGAGAAATGCTATTAATACGTACAAAAAGAAAAAAATCCAAGCGAGAGACCAAATTGCCAAACAAAATTTTTTGTATTGATCAATGATGACGAAACGTACTTAAAAATGGACCTGAGAACGTTGCCAGATACTTATTTCTTCTTCTTTCAGCCAGTAGAAATACTAAAAATTGCCATCTTGGATATTCTGCGAGGCAGTTGATAGATGAAATATCACACTTTTTGTACAAAAGTACAAAATATTCGACATGGAGAAAATCCATGCGCATCTTGCATAGCAAATATAAAAGTTTCATTTCAAATATCAACAGAAATCAGCTGTTATATCAATCAAACATCTATAAACTTACATGCGCTTGTGCTGCCATCTGGCGAATGTTAGCAAATGCCGGTAATGCAGTGTTAGTTTTAATAAAATATTCACAATAGTGCCATAGTACAAATAGATTTCTTTGTGTGCTCACACTCGTTTACTTTTAACAAATCATTTTAAAAAAATATAGCTAAGCAAAAGCACTACGACTAATAATGCCCAAAGCTCGCTAACAGCACGATCCCCCATCTTTGCAACCATAACTTTATTTATAGGTTTAGATTCCAAATAAGAGCGAAAAATGGACCTGTATATAAAAACAGCAGTTTGAAGTAATATATAAGATATTACTTGAATATAGTGTAAAGAGCCCTTAACCTTTTAATTGAACTTTCTTGTGTCGGAAAAAAAATTTAGTTTTCTTCAATATATACCTTTCTTTTACTTTTATTGCTGGATACTCCCCGTTCTCAAATAGAAGTTTATAAAGCATATACAAAATAAATACAGAACATCGCAGTAAAGGATTTTGAAAAGGAACTGGTATTGGCTTGCTTGCCCCAGTGCAAAGAAAAAATCACCTACGCCAGCGGATTTTAACAAACACTATACAATTTTTATTGTGACTTTTGCCCTTAGCGTAATGAAATATGACAACATTTTGTGACATAGTTATGTTAAACTAATATTAAGGTCTATTGACTTAAATTCGCTATACATTTCCTGTTAAATGTAGCTGAAAAATCCATTAGGTATCAAAAATGTCATACTTCACCAACAATGGGGTAGAATCAATTAAGTTAATTGTTTTTAAACCTACCAGTTTAGATAGAGTATCAGCTTTAGATCTAGTTTTGGTCATGGTAAAAGTATTTGTATTAGTTTTTGTGATTGGCTTAGTATCAGCGTAGCGTTAATTTTAGTCCAAGTCTTGGTCTTAGGTTATTCTTGGTGTCTTAGTATTATTTTTAGCCGTAGTCTTGATATTGGTCTTTGCAGTGGTGGATTTACCATATACGCAACATAGGCTAGAGCCGAGGGCAGCAAAATTGAGGGGCGGCAAAATTCGAGTCAATTAATTTTTGAAAAAACAAAAAAAAAAGAAAATTGCATTCGGATTTTGCTGCACTTGAAATAGTATTTTTGTCAGTATGTTATAATAAATAATTCATTCTTTTTATGAATTTCGAAATTTGAATGAAGCTGTAAATTATTTTCCGCATAGCTGTCGTAAAAATTTTCATAAAACTTCCAATTCACATCAACTGGAACTTTTGGAGACTGCATTCATGCAAGGTTTATGGAGCTTCTTATTAACGTCATTCAATGTAAGAAATAAAAAATTGTGAATAAGACTATTTCCGAAGTGATCATTTTTTTCAACGGACCCATCAAAGTTGTTTCTGATACTCGTGAAGAATTCGATCTGTATGAAGAGAAAGCTCTCTCTATTTCAACGATTCAGGAATACAAAACACTGAGGATGCATAGAAGAAATCGAAATGTATGACATGGTGAAAATGGGAATTCAATTGAGTGGAAGTGAAAACTTTCGTGTCACGCGTTCAACGTTATCTTGGATCGTACTTTGGCAGAATTGACACGAAGACGTGATGCATATCAAAAAATCTATTCTAAATTTTCTCTTGTCACTGATATGCAACGAAGGATTACGTAAGAAATCCACTATATTGAGCAACAACTACACCCACGATCCTGAGGAAAATTTGGAAAATTAAAAAAAAAGAACATTTCAAATTATTCTCCGCTCGAACTGTTGAAAAAGCTGATACAGGATATTTTGCAGATCTCTTACCCTAATGTTGACATTGCCTTGCGAATGTTTGTTTCAATTCCTTTTGCAAATTGTGTCGCAGAGAGATCGTTTTCTGTTTTAAAACGCACGAAAACTACATCATATCTTCATTTGCGAATTCGAAGCTGAAATATCAAGACGAAAAGAAATGTAAATGAGGAATGTTTGGAAAAAAGTTAAGGTTAAATACCTCTGTTTAGGCCAACAGCCCAAACTCCAAACATAAAAGGTCGCCCTCGCATATTTTCTTATATTGGTTACCAGTGCCAGTCAAACTGTTTATGTTAACCATACAAATGAACATCGCTGGAATAAATAAACAGTTTGACTGGCAAGCGGTATTGATCTGTTATATATTTTTTATTTCACTTGTTTTCTTATATCAACGTGAAAGGACGTATCCCGCCGCAGTTTCCAGCTTCAACAAAAAGGTAATCTAAAATTGTAGATATATCAATTTAGTGCACAATCTTTATGTTAAATAAAGATACTATATTAATTAAAATACTAATACCAAACTTTTCTTCTTTTCTGCACTATATCTTGACCGGCACCATCCCTGAGCTGTGGCCCCGCCAAGACAACTTCATTAACGCAAATGTCGATTATCTTGATTTCGTTATTTAAGTTAAGGATGACTGTTCGTTTCTTTGTCTTGGTACTACTTTGAGAAAAAACACTGTTTTCGTTTTAAAATAATAACCTTGAATTTTGTAGTGTTTTTTTTTTTTTTTTTGAAAAGAAAAAAATTAAAATTTTCAGAATAAAATTTGGATTCATAAATATAATACCAGATCAAAAGATCTTTTCATTTTTTAAAATTTTCATATAGAATTTAATTCCTTAAAGCAACAAATGATTATTATTATTTGGCGCCCAACGCGAGGCTGCAGCCAATTTTAGATCATTGTATTATAAAAGGTTCATAAATCCTAGTTCATTGTCTAACCGGCGGCAGTTAACAACACGAAGCTAATATTTGACCAGCGCTCAAGCAAGCATGCATCAGATCGTGGTCATTTAAAATACAACTTAACAAAAGGATCATAGATCCTTACTGAAATTTTGTACCGCAACTTCGTTGTATTAGTATTATATATCCAATCTTCAGCAAAATTTTACCCAAGAGGAAGCGATCTGCAGCCAAAATAAGTTCAGAAAAAAGGAAAATAAAATTATCTTCATCCAAAAAGCTAAAATAAGTTCAAAAAAGAAAATAAAATTATCTTCAAACGAAATAAGGAAATTAACTGCAAATAATATTCTAAATCAGTCGTCAGCAATCAAATCCTTTAAAGTAACATACAGGACATTTTTCGATATTCATTTTGAAAGAAATGATAGCTTATATTTAAGAATTCATGAGCTTAACACCGGCTTATAATAATTAAATTAAAAAAAATTTCAATTATTATGTTTTTCAAAGAAAAACTGAAAAGAAAGAAACATTTACTGGCATATTGCGATGGACCCATTTCGAAAACCGCCAACGTAATCATCATCAGGCAATTTTGTAATGTTATCAAAGGTTTCACCTGGATTCGAACCATGAATCACATGGTGAAACTACAGTAGCTTTTAACCACTAGGCCATCCTGCTGGTATTTTGTTTTCATGCTTAATTCAGTTTTTCTCATTTCTACATAAACAACACAATTGAGACATTTTGTGTGCCATGTAGATTTGTTTTTGTAAAGTTCTTCTTCGTTGCGAATGAGAAGCTTTGTAAACTCGGGCTCAGTTGTACATATTTATGTATGTTTGTTGAATGGTGTGTTCAGTTTATACTTATATTTAAGAATTCATGAGCTTAACACCGGCTTATAATAATTGAATTTCAATTATTATGTTTTTCTAAGAGAAGCTGAAAAGAAAGAAACATTTACTGGCATATTGAGATGGACCCATTTCGAAAATCGCCAACGTAATCATCATCAGGCAATTTTGTAATGTTATCAAAGGTTTCACCGGTATTCGTACCGTGAATCACATTGTTAAACTGCAGTAGCTTTTAACCACAAGGCCATCCTGTTGGTATTTTGTTTTCATGCTTAATTCAGTTTTTCTCAGCTGAGCCCGAGTTTACAAAGCTCATTCACAACGAAGAAGAACTTTACAAAAACAAACCTACATGGCACACAAATTAATATAGAGACATAATGTCTCAATTGTGTTGTTAGTGTAGAAATGAGAAAAACTGAATTAAACATGAAAACAAAATACCAGCAGGATGGCCTAGTGGTTAAAGGCTACTGCAGTTTCACCATGTGATCCACGGTACGAATACCGGTGAAACCTTTGATAACATTACAAAATTGCCTGTTGATGATTACGTTGGCAGTTTTCGAAATTCTTACGTATATAGCATATATTGTTGTCTGAAAAAATCATACAGATCGGTGGTATATACAGTATATATATGGTGGTATATATAGTATATATATATAGTATATATATATATTTTCGCAATTTTAGCCCCATTTTAACAGCTAGAAGCTTCAAATTTCATCGATTGCTTACGTATATAGTATATATTGTTGTGTCAAAAAATCATAGAGATCGGTGATATATATAATATATATATGATGGTATATAATATATATATGATGGTATATATAGTATATATATATTTTTTTTTTGCGATTTCGGCCCCATTTTAACAGCTAGAAGCTTCAAAGTTCACCAAATGCTTACGTGTATAGCATATATTGTTGTCTGAAAAAATCATAGAGATCGGTAGTACATATATTATATACTTCATACAAACTGTCATTTTTGCCCCTTTTTTACGAATAGAAGCTTCAAAATTCATCAAGTTTCATCAAATAGTTACGTTTACTTCATATATTTTTGAAATACGTGATTCGTAGTCGTAGTTTTTACATGCAGACCACAAAAAACGTGAAGCTTTGCATCCTCACATAAAGTACCTACATATTTTTATTTTATATTTATCTTAAAAATCATTTAGATATGTTCAAATTTCACCAAATGTTTACGTTTATAGCATATATTGTTGTCTGAAAAAATCATTGAGATCGGTGGTATATATAGTATATATCTCATACAACCGATTGTTTAGATAAGAAACTTTGCGCAATTTCTGCGCCGTTTTAACAGCTAGAAGCTTCAAATTTCACCAAATGCTTACGTATATAGCATATATTGTTTTCTGAAAAAATCATAGAGATCGGTGGTACATATATTATATACCCCATATAAACTATATTTTTTTGCCCCTTTTTTACGGCTAGAAGCTTCAAAATTCAAAACATTTCATCAAATAGTTACGTTTACGTCATATATTGTTGAATTACGTGATTCGTAGTCATAGGTTTAACACGCAGACCACAAAAAACCTGAAACTTTGCATCCTCACACAAAGTACCTACCTATTTTTTATTTTATATTTATCTTAAAAATCGTTTAGGTATGTAGATCTCTTCACTAGATATTTCTTAGCTTATACATCCGATTATTCGAGATTGCGAACGGGATAAGATTATTGTTCAACCCCATTCATGAAAGGAATGAAGTCTTCGGCATAGCCGAAGACAGTCCCGTCCTTACTTGTTTAAATTGAAGTCGCTACAAAGAAAGCTAAAAAAGGTCAGGAGCTTCGTTTACTAATAGATACGGGAGAACTAAAAACTGAAAGAACTGAAAATCGCAATCATTGTGTTAAATATTATTATTGTGAAAATAAGGGCGGCAAGTTATGTATTGCCTAGGGGCGGCCAGTATTGAAAACCACCACTGGGTCTTAGTCTTAGTCTTAGTGACAGCCTTAGAAAGCACGACATTGGTTTATTCTTAGGCCAACGCTGTGGAATGCGATGCACGATGGTTTGCTACAAAACGGCTTTCTCGGAGGTATGCACATTTTGGGCTACACAGATAATATTGTCGTTGTAGCAGTGGCCTAGAAACTGGATCTTCTCCAAGTATTATCTTATAATACCGTAGGAAGAATAAAGGAATGTCTGAAGCATATGGGGCTGAAGAGATGTGGCACTGGGCGACGACGCGAAAGTTGTTTTATCTTTGAAAATCCCAAGTGATCTGCTGTCAATCGGCATTTCCGATATGTAAAACATTCAAATCGGGCGAACATATGAAACTGCCAAGAAAAGCGCAAGGCAACGAGCAAGAGTAAGGTGAGAAGAATGGTGGGAATAATCGACATAAGAGCGCTGGAACTTTACGTTAGTTTGGTATATTAAGGAATGGTTTAAGCGGGAGCACAGAGTACTTGAAGGGGAACCTTCCATAAGAGAATTAGTTCCCCTGATGTACAGACACATATATTGTGGGACTGTTGTGAGAATGATGACCTTTATAATTATAGCACGACTGATGCAGACTGAAAGAGAGCACAGAGTAATGTGCATGCGAAGCAGCTGCGGTTAAATCGTCTTTTCAATAAACATGACAAGCCTGGTTTCATTCAACCACTTCAGCGAAGTGCGTTGTCACAATGTCCAAGAAATAAAAAAGTCTTAGTTTTAGTCATAGTGTTAGTCTTAATCATAGTCTTAATCTTAGTCTTAGTTTCAGCTTTAGGCTTGGTCTCAATCTAAGTCTAAGCCTTAGCCTTAGGCTTATTCTTAATCTTAGTTTTAGTCGAAAATTTATTCAAAGTTTAGGTTTTAATCTCAATCTTAGTCTTAGTTTTTGTCTTTGTCTTGGCATAAATATTAATATTAAACTAAGTCATAGTCTAAGGATTCGGTTGAGTCGTTGTCTTAGTTTTAGTCTGTACATTACTGTTAGATTTAGTCGTACTCTTAGTCTTAGATTAATCAAACAATTAATGCTCAAATTGAATTCCCAATCAGCATCAGTATCTTAATCATATTCTTTATTCCAATTGCAGAAGTGTCTATCTTAGTTTTAGTATCAGCCTTGGCCGAAGCTTTAAAGTTAATATTTGTTCCAATATGCATCTCAGTCTAAGTCGAAGACTCGAAACAACTTTGGTTTTAGTCTTAGTATTAATGGCAGCCTTGTTCACACTCTTGACCTCAGTTTCAATGCAAATCTCTGTATCTATCTTGTTTTCAATCTAAGACTTAATAATAGTCTTAGAAACAGCGTCACTTTTGGTCTCGAAATCTCAGTCTTGTCGTTTTTTTTTTTGTCTGAGATTTATGCTTTGGCGAAGTGTTTCAGGGTCTGTCTCAATCGCAGTGTCAGTCGCTTTCATGATCTCAATCATAGTTTCAGTCCCAGCTTAAGCATCACCGTGCTATAGTACAAATATTGGACACAGTTAACATATCAGTCATAGTATTAGTCTCAGAATTAATGTTAAGCCTAGTCTCAGTCATGTCAGTATAGAAGGTACAAGAAACGCGATTAATCACTTCATTCAAGCACAAATTAATCAAAACTACGCTTGCAGTGCAATCGAGGTGATAATTTTTTATTTAAAAAATAATAATTATATATATAATAAATACAGCAACTTAAAAAATGAAGGAATAAATTAATTTGACAGCATTTGTTTAAAACATTTCTTCAGTCTGATTACTAGAGATTTTCTCTCCTTTGGATTAATAAAAAAAAAGATCAATCAATTGAGCAACATGGAATGCGATTAATTAAAATTTTGGGAATCAGTTGTTCGGATAGCCATAGTTTTAAGTACCCTCAGTTTTATTTATTATTCACTTTCTTCAGTTCAGTAATAACATACATGATTACTCAATGAAATACCTTTGGGATACATTAAAAAAATAAATCTATTAATTGAGTACCTTGGATTATGATTAAAAAATTTTGAAAATCAATTAATTAGTTGCCACTCTTTATTCTATTTTTATAATTTTTTTCTATTATTATAATTTATATTATTATTATAAGTTTTTATTACATTTTGTCAACAATCGAAATCCACTACAAGTAAAAAATTAGGTCTACTTAAATTTTAAAATTTGATATAACGTGTCGAAAGCATAGAAAAACTTTCAAAATATATATTTATGCCAATATCAAAGTCAATTGTGCAGAAAAGGCTGCAATCATAAACTCACCAACGCACAAACCTTATTTGTTGCTTCTTGTTATATTCCAAATAGAGCTGAGTTGCATGTCTAGCAACATACTTCCACAAACTTTATTTTCCATTTAACTTATTAATCAAATATGTGAGCTTTTGTGGCATGTATGTGAGCTTTTATGAAGTACCATCAAAGCAAAGTAGAAATATTTGAACGAGTTAAATGTAAAGCTTTTTAAAGCCCTTGAGCTTTTGTGTGCTTTCAAGTTTTATGGTTATCCTGTGTTTAGCGCATGTACAAACACAAAGAGAAAATCAACAAGGACCGCTGCAGTTAATTAATAAAAGCTCTTTTAGGTTGCAAAATCTTGGAGAGTAAAGAGCGGTAATAAGGGTTGGTTATGCTGTTGATATATGGCAGAAATGCGAGTAAATATGAGGAGTGTAGGATAGGCAAAGGATACGTTGCACAAGCTTTTATGTTAAGTAATTTGAAATTTATGAAACATCCAATTTTTATACTCAATGTGCTTTGCACACAAAGTATATTAACTTTTATTGGATAACGGTTGGTTGTACAGGTATAAAGGAATCGAGATAGATATAAACTTCCATATATTAAAATTAATAGTATCGAAAAAAAATTTGATTGCGCCATGTCCGTCTGTCCGTACGTCCGTCCGCCCGTTAGCACGATAACTTGAGTAAATATTAAGATATCTTCACCAAATTTGGTACACTAGGTTATCTGGACCCAGAATAGATTGGTATTGAAATTGAGCGAAATCGGATGATAACCACGCCCACTTTTTATATATAAAAAATTTTGGAAAACACAAAAAACTTGATAATTTAGTAAATAATACACTTGGAATGTTGAAATGTTACATGTGGACTGATATTGAGACTTTTTATGAAAATTTGGAAACTTTTTTAAAATGAGCGTGGCACCGCCCACTTGTGATAAAATCAATTTTACAAATATTGTTAATCATAAATCATAAATCGTTAAACCTATAGTAACAAAATTCGGTAGAGGGGAATGTTTTGAAGAAAAATTAACGAAATCCGTTAAGGACCACGCCCACTTTTATATAAAAGATTTTTAAAAGGATCGTGGACGAATAAAAAAAAGATATTTTTTACAAAAAAGAGCTTTATATCAATGGTATTTCATTTCCCAAGTGGATTTATAACAATAAATAGGAAAAACTTCAAATTTAAAAAAATGGGCGTGGCACCGCCCATTTTATGACTAAGTAATTTTCTATTCTTCTGGAGCCATAACTCGAAGAAAAATTAGCGGATCATAATAAAATTGGCTCATATATTTTCCATATAGCGGGAAATATTTCTAGAAAAAAATGGACGAGATCGGTTAAAGACCACGCCCACTTTTATATAAAAGATTTTTAAAAGCGTCGTAGATGAAAATAGGCTATATCTTAGCGAAAAAGAGCTTTGTGTCGATAGTATTTTACTTTCTAAATTGAATTAAAACATTAAATTTGAAAACACTAAAATTTTTGAAAATGGGTGTGGCACCGCCCCTTTTACGAATAAGCAATTTTCTATGTTTCGGGAGCCATAACTCGAAGAAAAATGAACATATCGTAATGAAATTGTGTAAACATATTTTCCTTATAGCAGAAAATATTTCTAGTAAAAATGGACGTGATCGGTTAAAAACCACTGAAACTTAGATATAAAACAAGTTTAAAAGGGTCCTAGACTAGAATAATAAGCTATAGTTTTGAATCAATGATATTTCACTTATCAAGTTTTATTATAAGAGGAAATGTGGAGAAATTTTTTTTTAAACGGCCGGTGTCACGTGTTATGTAGAAAAGTAATTTATCTGAAATGAAATGCACAATTGAAGCTCACGCTGAGTACATAATGTTCGGTTACACCCGAACTTAGACACCTTTAGTTCTTTTGTAATTTTTTTACAACTTTTTTTTTGATTTTTCTTTAATTTATACATGTATACATACGTACTCCAAACGAAACAATGTGGATATGGTCACTGATAAATGTATGGAGCTATTTATTAGAATTGATTAATTATATCGGGTTTTAAATCATCTTCGATTATTCAAAATTTAAAAAATTTTTTTTTTATTTTTTCCTTTATATTATAACTTCTATATTGCTTTTCATTTTTTTTTTAATTTTTTTTCCCCAGTTTCATCACAAGTTATCGTTGCCTCTTCAAATGCAATGAACGCCCACGGCTCATCCTTATTAAAATGCACGAAACGTTGCCGCCATTCCAATAGCCACTCAGACAGTCAACCTTTAAGCCATTTGGGCTGGCCGAAACTTTGCCATGATTGACATTTAAATTCAATGAATTGCTGCTTATGTAATTTCAAACTCCTTCAATTGGTCGCTTATATTCATATCTTGCTGAAAATAAAAAAAAACATGTACCGAACGTTTTCCACATGCATTTATGAATATCGTGATTATTTTATGATTACTCACTTAATTCCTTTATTAAGCATCGTTAACACTTAATAATCAACAACGACAATGACGACAGCAACGGCAACGCAGATATTATTGGCGCCAACAGATATGTAGGTATACGAAAATGTGCGGTGGTTCGCAAAAGCATGTTTATTATAAAATCATTAAGGCGGTCCGAAAGGGCTTGGGAAAATGGTGTTGGCGAAAATTTTGTGCTTTTTCCTCTAAATATTCTGCTTAATTTTTGCTGTAGTTTTCTGTTTCAATGTATGAAGCACATTTGATGTTCTCAAAGTCATATCGTTAATTTGGAAGATAGGTCAGGCTAGGTTGAACAGTCCGGTTAATAAAGTAATCACATAGACTAAATGTGTTCTTAGTGTTACCAGAATTTGTTTGATAATCAATCTGAAAACTCTCAAATAGGTAACAGGACTTCTGTTATAGAATAACGCGATCCTCTCGGCAAACGGAAAACTCCCTATTAGGTTCCAGAACTTATGTTATACTAGCCGGACCCGTGCGCAATTTGTGCAACACATGTAAAAGTCTCATATCAAATATCAGCAGAAATCAGCTGTTCTGTTAATCAACTATCAATAAAAACTTACTTGCGCTTCCAGCTGACGAATGTTAGCACCTGCCGGTAATGCAGTGTTAATTCTAATCAAATATTCACAATAGTGCCATAGTAAAAACAGGTTTCTTTGTGTGCTCACAATCGTTTATTTTTAACAAATTATTTTAATAAAATATAGCTAAACCAAAGGACTATGACCAATAATGCCCAAAGCTCGCTAAAAGCACGAATCTCCATCTTTACAACCAAAACTTTATTTATAGATTTGGATTCCAGATAAGAGCGAAAGAGGGACCTGTACATAAAAACAACAATTAGAAATAATATATGAGATAATAACTTTGCCCTCTTGGCATATATTAGAAGTTTTAGTATTGTTGGTTAATTAGGTAAATTGCTGCCTCGAAGCCCTGCAATTCCGCTGCTTCTAGCAGCCTCGGGAAAAAGCGTCCTTGCGCTTCCTTATCTCCCACCTCTATCATGGATCTGAGAGAACCACCGAAGCGCAAGTAGCGAACAAGATAGTATGTGCGTCAAATATGTGATAACGCTATACTACTATGACAGTTGCAGTTGTTTACGCTAGGTTATTTGCATCAGGAGGAACGTGTAGAATGGCAGCATTTTTAACGGCTGTTTTCAGGGCTCCCTTTTTGCTTGGCATTGATGGCTTACACCATCAACGTAACTAATTGGTGGTTAATCACCTGAGCGATATAGACCGTTACATAGCTATACCTTTTTCGCGATAACTGACGCTAATTGGGAGCACGAAGAGTGGACAAGTCTATCTCAACCTGTCTATCCAAACTCAGCGGTGGCCAGCCTTTTTCTCGGCATCCAAAGTGCTGTGTCGACTGAAATAATTTTTGAGTCGGAGCGTTCTCGTCTATTTGCAGAACATGCTCATAAGGCTCATAATTAAACCTCCTTCAATACTCGCCATCAGCGCCACGAACAGGATGATTAATGTTTCGGCGAAATTTTTTGTCAAACATTCCAAGAGCTCATCTTATCTTCTCTCGTCACCATCCATGGTTCCGACCCATACATCAGTTCAGGTATGATGAGTGACTTGTAGAGCGTGATTTTTGTTTATTGAGGGGGGACTTAAATTTGAAATTGCCTGCACTTGTTGGCAAGAGTTATTCTTCGTTATATTTTTAGGCTAAATTTATTTTGGCTGCTAATGCTAATTGAAAAACCGACGAAAGGAATCCTTAACAGTCTAAAATTTATATCAGTCAATAGTGACGTGGCTGCCAAGGCCTACATACTCTCTGTTTTCTTTTTTGAGGTACCGTTTTTCCACTTATGACAACTGCAAAGTAAGTACGATTTAAACAAGGGAGAAAAGGTAGTGAAGCGTACATTTTTTGGTCACGTGACATTCATGAGCGCGTCTAGAAATTAATTTTACTTCAGAGGCATATCTTTCTCGATTCAGATATATCTTTTTCTCATCTTAAAGGTGAGTACATATCTAAAACTGTTTCCTTAGTATCCAGCTCAAGTAATTCTAAAGGCGTAACAAGCACAAAAATTTGCCCTGCAAAAAAATTATCTCCAGCTTATGTTGGTTAATGGTGTGTTCAGTTTAAAATTATATTTAAGAATTCATGAGCTTAACACCGGCTTATAATAATTGAATTTCTAAGAGAAACTGAAAAGAAAGAAATATTTACTGGCATATTGCGATGGAACCATTTCGGAAACCGCCAACGTAATCATCACCAGGCAATTTTGTAATGTTATCAAAGGTTTCACCGGGATTCGAACCGTGAATCACATGGTGAAACTGCAGTTGCTTTTAACCACTAGGCTATCCTGCTGTTATTTGTTTTCACTCTTAATTCAATTTTTCTCATTTCTATACTAACAACACAATTGAGACATTTTGTCTCTATATTAATTTGTGTGCCATGTAGATTTGTTTTTGTAAAGTTCTTCTTCGTTGCGAATGAGAAGCTTTGTAAACTCGGGCTCAGTTTTACATATTTATGTATGTTTGTTTAATGGTGTGTTCAGTTTATACTTATATTTAAGAATTCATGAGCTCAATACCGGCTTGTAATAACTGAATTTCAATTATTATGTTTTCTAAGAATACCAGCTTTGTTTTATAATTCAGCAGTTACTACTTCCATGTATTCCCCCGCTTCCATTACTTCAGCCTCACTACAAAACCATTTGAAATAATCATCATTGAACACTTGCAACTTTTTAGCTTTCAAAAAGTTTTGTCCCTGCTGACTGCATTTTCTAAGCAACAAATTGTATTCTACTACTGAAAACAATTCTTTTGTTTTTTTTTTTTGCTTTTTTTGAACTGCAAATTCCATTTAAAAGCTATAAACGCATTTCTTTTGTGCGAATTTGAAGTTGTATATGTCAACGGTAAGAATGTTGCAAGCTACTAACATTCTTATGTTGTTTTTACTTTTTTTTCTACTTGTTTCTATTCTGCGTTTTTTCCATTCCTTAGAGTGCGTATTGTCAATAAGGAAAGCGCAATTGTTTCACATATTTTGTTTCCAATTTCATTTACTCGGTGTTTTTTTTTTTTTGTTTTTTGCCCGCTGATTGGCTGCAATTTGACAGTTCCTGTCATCGGTAAAAAGTTTTTGCAGTTCGTTGAATTTAACTTTCGTAAAAGGACTCTTGTCTTATTATATTATTCGGAATTTTTCTTTTTCTGATGCAAGCTATGCAAAACTTTGAAGTAAAGTTTAGTTGAAATTTTTTTTCAGTAAATTTTTTTTGCAAAAGGAATGCAGAATAGTTTGTAGTAAAAACTTTTTGTTGAATAGTTGTTTTCATACTTTTTTTTTGTTCTTTAACTTTATCTCCCTTCCTTACAAAGTTCATAAAGTACTCTATCGATTGGCAAGCAAACTGTTTGTTTTTGTACTTGAATTAAATCAAACCGGTCTGGTTTTTAATCAAAAATTATTGAAAAACATGTAAGGAAGGCTAAGTTCGGGTGTAACCGAACATTACATACTAAGCTGCCAAATTGCAGCTTACGAAACTTTTAAATTACCTTCTTTTAAAAGTGGGCGGTGCCACGCCCATTGTCCAAAATTTTACTAATTTTCTATTCTACCGTTATGCGAATAAAATTGGTATACTCTGTGAAGTATAATGACGACTTTAGCAAGTACAGCATTTTTTATTTTTATATTCCATTGGAAAGCACCTGAGTGAGCTGGAAACGACCAAATTTTTTTCAGACATGGAAACTACATATAATGCGATTTTTGTTGTTGTTGTTGTTTTAACGACAAAGACACTCCCCGGAGGTTTTTAGAGAGTTTTGTCGATGTTGATGGTCCTTTGCCGGATATAGATTCGGTACGTTCCGGTAACAAAGCACCATTAAGTTACTAGCCCAACCAACTCGGAAACGATTAATAAGCTCACATTAAAACTACTAGGCCATCCCACCCCCTAGTTCCATGCTAAATATGTGCATGATACATTCATATTTGTAACAGGATTCCCCTCGCGAGGTTGACTATTGGGTTGCGGAAGCTTTGAAGCTATGAAGCTTTGTATTGCGCTTATCAACCCCTTGAATCCCTGCGATTTTTGTTTAACCTGGTAGAGCATAACTAACTCCAGTAGTAAAATTTAGCCCCTATGGAATAGGTAGAGCATCTAATCGTTAACTTTTACTTGTGGGTTTTGTTGTAGCATCACTCATTAATTGTCATCATAAGCCTCTAACGGGAGTCGGAGGAAACTTGCCGTTGCAACAGGGTTAGACGAGAGAGATAAGTATATTGGGGGCGTTGGTTCCACACTGCAATTAAAAAGATGGTTGATATCATGTGGGAACACATTATAAGCGGGACATATGTTGGGAATGTCGTGTGTTTCTAGATAATGGACTGATCGGTTTAACGTACAAACGGCAGGCGTCGTCGGCCTTATTTCACAATGCACCAATACACACGAATCTAAGCTCTTTGATCAGCGTCCAAGCCTCGCTTATAATGTTCCCAGTTGATGTTGTGTGTGGAGATATCATCAGAGGTCTATTTTACACCTCTTTCAATCTAAGTAATGGCAACCGGTTGCAATACAGCTCCACATGCGAGACAACCAGCTCCTACCGCATTCGGATATCAACCACAGCCACCAAAATGCTTACGAAGGGCCTACCACACCAAGCAGAAACGGGGCAAGCTTTGCAAACTTTAGAATCCGGTCGGACTTTGGTAGCCGAAGCTACTACCGGTTGAGTATCCACTTCCTCCGGACCGATGGCAAAGAAAAATAGATAATTTAAATGAAAACAAAAAGAAAAAAAAATAAGATGCGATTACAAAACCCCGAATACTGCGTCTCCTCCGTTTGAAAAGATTCACAGCAAACCCATTTAATAACACAATCGACCGGTTAGTGGAGAAGGCCCCACGTACATCGTACCCATTATCCCTTGAATTTGCAGCAAAACTATCTATCTTCCAGATAAATTCAAGCGTAACCCTAATTACTGTTTTCCCAACGGACTTGCAATTTATTGATGATGATACCCTCAAATGACCTCTTATTAAACAAAAAATTATCTCCGCATCAACGCCGGTTATCCAGTCATCACGTAGCAGCGGCAAACTTAAACTCCTTTTCAATTTAAAAGTGATAGATCTAAGTATCACCACCAGGTCAGGAGGGGGTTCGCCTATCAAAAGTTGCATCGATTCTGTAGATACGGTGCGGTACACAGGTAAATATGCACTCAATATACGCCTTTGTGCATACGTCTGATATGTCTGAGACCAAGAGCAGTAATAACCGTTCAATACGATATGGCGGCCTCATAATTAGCACAAGCATGAAGAGGCTGGGGTATCACTCAACCAATACGAGTTAATTTATTGGTGTTATTTCAACCACACAAACATACCGTCACACAGAGTTGTTACTCGTCAAGATAATATTGCTATGATCGGTAGATTACTGGGTCGAAATTGGTGAAGGAGTGACATGTACCAAACCAAATGGCCACAAGAGTGCACCGTAAATCGTTGGGCGTTTACTCAAGTCACCCTCGATTAGGAGAACGCTGAACCGGCGAACAAATGGCAAATACAGAACAAGGCCAGTGAAATGGATTCAACTTAAATCGGTGGCCGGGTACCCAGAATGAAGCGGTCGACGAAAGAGAATATATAAAAGGATTGATGACTAATGGTGAATAGTGCATGTTAAGCAGAAGTCCATCATTGACCGGTGAACCAATGTAAAACAACTTTTACTGGTGAGCTAATCACAAGCGAATCGATATCCAGTAATGGGTAGATTGGTGAACCGATGTAAAACAACGTTTGGACGTAAGCTGGCGAATTATGAGTCAATGTCTGGTAACGGTTAGTTTCGTAAACTGATGTAAGCTGAGTTGGTTAGTCATCATCCAATTATCAAGGGAGTTGTGAATAACAAACGAAATATTTCGTTCGGTGGCCAGGCCCGGTAGGTATGATAGCGTGTGATATACCTAATAGCGCGGGAAGATGAGGGAAGTCTGAGCTAAGTTTATTCACACGCAATTTAAGTACACACGAAAAGAAGTTGGCAACCAAGTACGCCAACCGATTTGTCAAAATTGTAGGGCCGTGTCAGATTGTGTGTCGACAACTGAAGGTAAGAGCCCACCTTTCCAGCTTAAACAGTGATATTTGTAACTCCCTTAAATGCAAAATATTTGAATTACTTAAGTCTAAGGTATGATAAACAGTTTGAGAAGTTTATGCTCTCGAGGTGGGCGAGTGTGTCGAGAATGAAATGCTTGTAGCTGATCACTTGCACACTCTCTGGGCTGCTCGCGTGCATTTTCTCTGTACGTTTCATTCTTTTGTTGATGGTGTTTAAAGTGGAGTCGTTATGACGATTTTTAATGCTAGCGATGTAGCATAGTAGCGAAGTGTGCGTATACTTGTGTTGCTTCAAGTTTAAATACTTTAGTGGAGCTTTTAAAGAACTCTTATATTGGATAGTAGTGGAATGAAAAGTGGAATCCTCGCTTAATGCGTTAATGTTAAGAAATTCGCATCAATCAGCGCAGTACCACACATTATTCGTCCTCATGATTTAACTATCATCTTTCTCCATATACATCTGCGAAATATTTATGCATGTGATTTACTTTGCTTTTTAATTTGTGCTAGTGCTATTTATATATTTTGTAGTATATTATATTTTAGTTGATAGGGAAACGCCAGTGGTAAAACAAATAGGTTATTATTATTAAAGATTGGTACGTATTACCCCACTTGAACTGACTAAATGTAATTAGATTCCATAATATTTATCTGTATTTACTTACTTCAATAGCCGAGGGACAATCTGTTAACAACTGACGCACTCTGAAAAATTTAACAACTTCTAGTATAATATGTAATATAATATTAATGGAAACGTAAAAATGAAAAACCAAAAACATGTGAAGAGTATTAATGAAAAATAGAACACCTACAGCAGCGAAAAAAAATAGCAGTGGAAATTTTTATCAAATTTTGTTAATTAATTGGAGTGCTGTAATGAAACAGCGGGGTTAAGGAAAGTCCTAGCTAGGGGAAATATAGTGCAGGTACTGGTAAAAAAGGGAATGGAGAATGCTTATATAGTACTGAAAATCCGTCCATTGAAATGCTTCTTGACGTACATTTCCCACCTGGAGATGATACAGAAACTCCAGCAGTCAACACTTACATTTCGATCATTAAGCGGAAAGTGCTGCGCTTGTTGACTGATATCAATATCGTGTGGGTGGTGAAGCCTTTTTCTAAGTTTAAATCATCGCGCCCAGAGTATATTCCCTGCCATGCTACAAATCTCAAGTAAAACGATATCGAAATGGCTTAGAACAAAATGCGATGCATAAGACTGAATCTTTTACCCAACTTTTCGAGGACTGCCCGTGTTGCTTTGCTACCAAAGGCGGTCATATGTATCACAAAGATGACAGACCCAATAGCTTGACATAATATCTGCTCAAAACTATTGATAGGCTGATAAATATTTATCTAAAATTCAACATGGATGAACAACTTTTCTCTCAAAATTAATATGCATTGAAAAGCATTCACTGTCACCGCGCAGAAGACGGATAACTTCTTGTATACTAGGAGGTTCCGAATTGGGATAGTCCTATGCTAGGAGGGGTAACCCTTAAGGGAAATATCTTGCAAAATAACTAGGAATCATTGAAGATTTAGAGGGAAAAGCGAAGAAGCCATATGAGAATAGGTGGTGCTGAAAAAAATGGATGAGCTTGCTAATCAGGGCGCATCGCTCGAAACTTGTAATGTAGACGTTCCAATCAGATTGGGCGAGACTTAAAAAGACTAGAGCTGCAAATGATCGACTAAGTGGGAAAGGCATGAACCCAAGCACGTGACTGCAAAGTGTCGAAGATCATGAAGATGCCAAGGAAAGTTGGCGAAACGTTGGGCCGTAAGGTGAAATAACTCGTTTTATTTACACTCAACCCATTTAGATCGAACGAGCTTAAAAATACACAAAAAAGTTTACAAATCGATTGGAACCCAATATAAAATCATGTGAGGTCTTTTAACCTTAGACTAACAAAGCTACTCCTATCATTAAAACGAGAGGACTGAAGGCTCATGGCGGGTATTTTGACTGGACTTTCTGGCCTTCTGGCATTAGGTTAGGTTAGGTTAGGTTCAAGTGGCTGCCGTCCACATTGCAGCGGTACACTTAGGCCTTTATAGGCCCATTGTGAAACAACACGGATTTGTTCCTACTCTCCTAATCAAACCACTTCGTTGAGGTTATGAAGCTAACTAAGCGTCGTGTATTGACCTCAGCTATATCGGTCAGATCTACGTCCAAAACCATAAAACGCTGCCTTCTTTTAAAGAGCGCTGGCGTTACGTGCCTTTAAATAAGGCTCGGTCATTGCTAGTAAATTTAAGAAGTCAGGTTGGAGGAGGAAACGAACGATCACGTTTTGTGCTTGCGCTTTGCGCTTACTAGACTAAGACTTCATTTATTATGAGTTATATGGGTGTTAGATATAGCAGCAGCAAGTAGTAGAGGTCCTAGAAATCTTTCACGATTTTCCAAGGGAATGGAATTATTTTACACATAGGTCCTGGTTTAAAATAGAGTTTTTCTGTTTGGTCGTTAAAAAAACTTCTGGTATGTGTATCTGAAGTCATCATCTATAGGTCAGTTAAACCTTACCTTATTTCATCAACAAGTTTCTTGGACCACAAAGAAGCATTGGAGAGACTTCGTACAAGCTAGACCACCCATACTCTAATCCCTGTCATAAAGGTAAAGAAGGAAACGAAACGGTCAATTATTTATTTATTTATTATTCATTCAGCCTAAGAAGTACAGGCTTTCTAACAGACTAGTTAAAAATAGAAAACAGTTCAAGCTTAAACTTATATAAGCTAATATTAAAATTAAGAACACTGCTATATCGATTTGCTAGATGTATAATCTTGGATATAGGCTCATTCATAGCATAGTTCGTTCTATGAGTTGCTCCGACAAATAGTCTATTATTCAAATTCAAAATTAAACAAATTCTGCTAATACTATGGAAACATTCAGTCAATGTGTGTTCCTTTATTGACCGGTTAATTAAACTTAACCTAACCTGCCACTGCTACTTTTCTGTTCGCTGCTGTAAGCGCGGTACACAAGCACTAGAGAAAAAGTTTTATTAACCAATATTCATACAAATTACGTTTGCGTCATGTACGTATGTGCATTTTTGAATGCGCGTGTATATAGCATAGCTTTTTACCAAATAAACAAAATTCGTTTATAATTTCCATTTATTTGTGGCATTTTCTTATATATGTCATATAAAATTCATGTAATTAACTGAGTAAGCAACCTCATTAATTTGTTCTGCGTTGACTGCTGCTAGTATTAAGCTTGAAATGTCTGAATGTTCGGTTATATTGCCTTCAGAGCTTCTGCTGATGTACCAACAACAACAACAACCAACCAACTAAATGTAACCGCTTGTGTTTACATAGTTGCGCATACGCCGTGTGCCACGTGAAGCTTATTAACAGCGGGCACAACTAGCATGGTACCTGGTCTATTTGTGTATGAGTAAATGTGTTACACCAGTTGCTGCTGTGGGTATAATGGGAAAAAGAATGATGCCAAGTTGGTGGTGTGAGGTGTTAATGTTAAGTACTTTCCTCAACAAACTCAGTAGCGCACAAAGCTCGCAAACACAATGAACTTTGGCATCATATTCGACCAAAGTAGTAAGAGCGTAAAATTTGTTGGGTGCTGATTACATTTGCCTCACACATACATACATACACACATAAGCCACACTAACGTATTAACACTTATGCAAAGTGAAAAAGTCAAATTGCAGTTAGCAATATGGTAACCGCAAAGTGTATCACATAGCGCGTAAATGTGTGTGTGGAGAGCGCAGAAATTGTAAGTTGACTTTGGGTTTGGGTTAACTTAAAAGCGCGTTTCCTCTTTTTTCTTTGGCTGGGTACACTTGGGAAATTAATTTGCTTGATGGCAGTTTGTTGTTGGTGCTGTTGATGATTGGCCAAAAATGTTTTGGAAGGTTGGAAGTGGAAGGTTAACACCCTCAGCTCAGCAATAGATAGTTTTTTATCTTTGTAAGAATTTGTATACAGTCACGTGCATTAGGGTGGGTCGATTTGTATGGACGAAAGTTAACCTATATCGCGCCATTGATTTTTCGATTGGATTTGGGCTCAGAAAAAAAAATTCCACTACGCATACCCAAAAAAATTATTTCCGAGCCCGCGAAATTTCATTTTTTTTACTTTTTTCGACTTTGATTTTTAAGGTTTTTTTCATGACCTACTAAAAAAATTTTCAAATGTATACCCTGTCCGACCCATAAATGCAGGCTGAACAAGTTGGCAATAACAGTTCTTTGAAAAAAAAAACAGGATATACATGAAAATTTTACAATCAAATTTAGTAGGTCATAAAAAAACCTTGAAAATCAAAGTAAAAAAGGCCAAAAAAATTAAATTTTGCAGGCTCAAAATTATTTTTTTGGGTATGCGTAGTGGAACTTTTTTTTCCAGAGCACAAATCCTATCGAAAAATCGATGGCGCGATGTCGGTTAATAAATCGACCCAGTCTAACGTGCATATATTAATAGTCCTTCTACCTAAAATTTTCTCTCACATATTTTTTCCTTTTTGCTATCTTGCCCCCCATGTTTTACCTTAACCCGTTCAGTAAACATCAAAGTAATCCTTGTTGCATATTTTATTATCACACAAATATTTACAACTGAAACGCTTGCTTTGACATGTAAGTTAGCGTAAACTTTTTCATCTCTGCATACCAGTAGGTCGTGTAGGGATGACCCCGCTATGCTTGTCTGAATGCCAGCTAGCCTGCAGCATACCAAAAGGTTACTTTATTATAAATATGTGTGCATAACTTAAGTATGAGTACGATTGGCTGACGAACAGCCCATGAAAACCACAAAATGCTGCAGTTTCATTCATGACATAGCAATTTGGTATACACTTTGGCAGTCATGTATGTATGTGTGTCTGTGTGTGAATATGTTGCAAATAAAATTGAGTAAATGCAAATAAAAGGGTAACCAGTTTAACTGGTTTGTAATTACTAAGATTCGTAATTTTCTGTTTGGTTTGATGAGTAAATTTTAAATGTTCAAAGGTCTTTGAAAGAACTTTCAATGGGGGTCAGCAGAAAGAATGAAGGTATGCAAATATAGAAATAGGATAGACTGACAGTGAGGGTCAGCAGAAAGAATGAAGTTATGCAAATATAGAAATAGGATCGACTGAGGCGGGCATTAGCACTGGAAATTGGTTTCTGTTTTGGCACACAACTTTCCAAAAACCTTCGATATGATTAAAATACGATGCTATAAATGATATTTAGAGTTTCACTCTGTAACTTGAGCTCTGAAGATAGAATACAACCTATTTCATTTATTCAAACTTGCTGGTCGTTTTTCTCGAATGATAGCATGAATTAAATTGATTTCACGTTTGAGGACTCTATCGTCCTCACTATTAGCAACAGAGGTATCTCATGCATTTTGAAGAGAGCTTCACCCGCTTTATATTGTCAGCAACCGATATCTCCCAGCGTGTTAGGGGGTTAGAATATTCCCATCGGTACGTATGTCTGTCATGAGAAGCGACTAAAATACCAAATGGATTCAATGGGTTGTGTAGCACAACCCTCGCAAGGTGTTGCCAGCGCAATATATAGCTTCGCCTATACGAGGCGAATCCTGTTTCATTAAAAACCGAGGCTCTGGCGACCCCGAACTCCTCATGGATTTAGGGGTGGCCGCAATGGCCTATAAGGTCGCATGTGGTTATAACAAATCGTTCCCGAAATGGTCGGGCTTGGTACCGGAACGTACCGGATCTGCATTCGGCGAAGGCCCATCAATATCGGTGAAACTCCCCAAGTCACTCGGGAGTTTCCTTATCGCTACAACAACAATAAGTTTTTGTCGACTTTATATCAAAATTTAATTTCCATCATGTGTGTTGCCCTACGCCTACCACACCAAAAGTTCTGGTTTCGAGGCCAGGGAAAAGCCATGCCAAAATCTTTAGAAAAAAGGATTTTCAAATACAAAAATATTTTCTAAGCGGATTCCCCCCTCGGCAGTGGTTTGGCAAACACTCCGCGTGTATTTCTGCCATGAAAAGCTTTTCAGCAAAAATTAATCTGCTGATAAGTAGAGCAGCTGCAACACACTAGAACTCTGAAGGTAACGAGAAGACAGACGAACTTGCAAAGTCAGTGACCCTGCTGGATCCTGTGGAAACGCTTGAGATGTATAATTCCTTTATATCAATCAGATTTAAGGAGTTAGCGTCCTTCAACTGGCGCTTCTCGAACATCTGCAACATAACCAAATAAACCGGGCCGAATTACGATACTATAAGCCCCCCAGCGTGTTAGGGCGCTTTGAATATACCCGCGGCAGGGTTTTCCGTCATAAGAGGCGACTAAAATACCAAATTTGCTTAAGGGGTTGTGTAGCGCATCCCTTTCAATGTCTTGCCAGCGCAATATATAGCTTCTCTAACCCAATTGTCAACCTCACCTACCAGTGGCGCATCCTGTTACTTTAAGAGCCGAGGCTCTGGAAATCCCAAGTTCCTCATAGATCTGGATGTCGGAGGGCGGGATTACCTTGAAGGTTTCATGTGGTCATACTAAATCGTTTCCGAGATGGTCGTACAGGTGCCTTAATGGTGATTGTTACCGGAACGTAGAGGATTTGTATCCGGCAAAGGACCATCAATATCGATAACACTCCCCAAAGCCTTCGGGGAGTGCCTTTATCGTTACAACAACTACAACGATGGTATGAGGTTCAGTGAATCAAGCAGTCAATCAGTTTTAGCTTGAACCATTGCGTACCATACTAAGTGTGTCAACTCAGCTATAAACGTCAAAACTACAAACAGCCTCGCTCGCCTGACGCAAATCTCAGGTCTAGAGTTGCATTTTTGGTAGTTAAAATGACTTTAAGTTGAGTTGCATTTGATAGTTTAAAAAAATTAATTGTATCTAGAAATGAAAAAGTTGAATAAATTTCCGCGGAAATATAAATAATAAAAGAATTGTTATTTCCAAAAAAGCCAAAAAATACGGAAAGCATAATTGTTTTAAATTAGGAACAAAAAACCAGGAGACGCTTTACAAAATATAGCGCACCACACGTGTAACTTGTTTTGCTCATGAACAATTTCTAGGGTTGTTTTACACGATTCGATTTTCTGAACAAATTTTCTACGTTCAATCAAATACATAAGGTTGCATTTACATAAACGCTTTGGTACCTTTAAAGCAAAGATAAGGTTAAGTTTTTCGTCATCCCTTCTCAAATTTGGTTTCAAGACAAACCGGTTTCGGCGTTGTGGCATCATCAGTGTCGATTTTCATTCTGATCTGTTTCGGTCGTTTCTCTTGTTGCTAAACGGATCCTCTGAGTTAGTTTTAATTCTTAGTTTTCGCCCTAGATAGTTCAATGTTTTGAACGGTGTGTGTCTGCGTCTGAACGTACTCGAAAACATGGAAATCTACAAACAGAAAACATTCGACGGTAGAATAATAAACGAACAGATAAACACAATTTCTGACAATATTTCAGCCTTTAAAACTTGTTTACAAGAAACCAAGTAATTACACAGGTACAACAGAAAAAACATAACAACAAATAAACATAGAACAATAAACACACCAAAGCAAAAAACCCACAAAGAAGGTCAAACGACTAGAATTACTGACTTTTACTTGCCTCAGTCAGTCACACAAATCGATCTGTAAAAATAACTAAAAAAAAGTTTAAGTTAAACAGTTTTATTGAAAAAAATACTTAAATTAAGTAATAATAATACTAAAAGCTATAGAATAATTGGGTAGGTCCTAGGTACTAGAGATATACGCCGCCACCGCCACTGATTAGGGTCGGTTTTCGCACGCCGCCGCCGAATGTCAAAAATTTCGGCGCGGCGGCGGCGGCGGCGTCCGGCGCGGTACTATATTTTCTACTCGTTTAATACTATGTTCAAACAGAAAAATAAATTGAGGAAATTTCGATTTGAATTGAGTGCTGTTCATACAACTCGATTTAGCTTACACAATAGTAATTTGATAGCTGGTCGACTCATCTCTACAGCAAGAACATACCTTTGTCCAGACTGTCAAAATGTGCGTGTTGGTATTAGGCGAATGAAATGGAATGAAAACATAAAACTTTGAAATTTTTGTGTGTTGTAAGAAAATTTGTTCAATGTTTTGGTTTAATTTTGAGTTTGCCATCTTCTTTTGACAATCCCTACTCTAGTGAAATGAAAGACATAAAATCAGCTGATGAGATGAGCCAACCATATAGTTCAGCCGTGCGTAGCTGACGTTTAAATATACTCAATAAACACACTTTACAATGTTGCATTTGCAGTTTGAAACAATTTATTACGCAATTTTTTTTAAATTGGCAATTTATTATTACAATTTATTATATGACAAAAAAAAAATAACAAATTGCGTAATAAATTTCCCAAATAGTATAAATTGCCAATTTGGTGTGTGTTTGAACCTAGTATAAGGCTGTTTAGGCCATTTATTGTTCAAGTCAAAATTGGTCGGATATTGTCGAATGTGGTATCAACGGATGCGCATCACTGTCAGTTATAAGAAACTAATTGCGAAATTTAACTATTTCTAACTGTTCAAAAGTTATTAAAAATAAAATTAAAGAAAAAAAAACTTTTTTAAAAATAAGCTTTTATTATTTTGGTTAATTAAATTAACTAAAAAGTAAACAATAAATTGACTCTAAAGAAATATAACACTTCATAAGTTCATTGTAAGCTTAAACGATAATTAGGCTTTTTCGTCTGCGACAAAAAATTCTATATTGTACATAATTATATATTATTAACATTAAAACTTTACACCTAAATTATTAAATCTTACAGTTTATATCAAAGTCGAAATTGTTCTAATAAAAAACGTGTTAAATTTTGATGGTATAATTAAGAACATTTAGGATCTCATTTTCTTGCTATCGCAATGTAACACGCTTTTATTAGAACAATTAGGACTGTGATATAAACTGTAAGCTTTAATAATTTAGGTGTAAAGTTTTAATGTTAAAAATATATAATTATGTACGATATAGAATTTTTTTTGTCGCAGACGAAAAAGCCTAATTATCGTTTAAGCTTACAATGAACTTATGAAGTGTTATATTTATTTAGAGTCAATTTATTGTTTACTTTTTAGTTAATTTTATTAACCAAAATAATAAAAGCTTATTTTTAAAAAAGTTTTTTTTTCTTTAATTTTATTTTTTACTTTTTAGTTCGTTTTATTAACAAGTAATAGAAGCTTGTTCTTAGAAAAGCTTTAAATATAAGTATAGGGGGTGAAACAAAAACACATATTTCAGTTACATCTGCGTATAATGCGGATTGGAATTTATTAGTACACATTTTATGCGCAGCAACTTCAGAGGTGTATTCAAAGTTTAAAGTATAGTAAATATAAGTATTGAAGTCATGAGCCTGGGCATTCGCGCAATTTTAGTGATGTAAATTGCATGGTGCCAGCGCCAATGCGGTGCCAGCTCAATGGTAGCTCATTGACGAAATGACTCCAAGCGAATTTTTGACGCTACTTAGTAGTGAGTGCGTAGTACATTTTACTTGCACTATTGAGTGAAACCACTTTTGTGTGTCAGGCACGAGTTTGGTGTTATTGGCGCTACTGGCAATGATGACACTGAGCTGTTGACGGTAGCGCTGGTAGTTCAGATTTTGAATCAGAGAAAGAATTGATGACCCGTGTAAATTATTATGGCTTTGGCCATATTGGTGTATTTGTATATTTTAGATTTAATGCACAATTAATATGTGTGCGTTTGAGCGGCCAAATAATAACAGTAATATTGCTAAAGTGCTGCTTAGTTGATGTAATGTCGCTAATTTCCTAGCGATTATCAATAGATTGTCAATATTTCGTTCAACGGGCACGCGTAATTGCCACATCTGCTCAAATTCTTGATTTAACTTAAGCTGTTATGCCAATATTTTTCAGCCAGCTTTTTTCAAATAGGTAATTTTTCCAAAAGCAAAATAAATTACAGAAAAGATTACAGGGTTAAACAGCCTTAAAAATGCAGCTATGTTGGTTATACACAGAAATACAACAGAGGGTTGTGTCTCCGCTTTTCGCAAGCGTTGAGATTCACCACGCGTGACACGCGTGATTCACCACGTCCAAATATCACAATCCACGGATAGGTACCGGCGGGTTTGTATGGGACTTAGGCTGTTATGCCAAAGTAAATACAAATCTTTACCGATAACTGTGTTATCGATTTATTTATCGAATTCTAACAAAGTAATATTGCATTGTCATCAGAGTTATACATGTGTGCAAAATTTCAGCTCAATCGGACACCGGGAAGTGTATCAAATTTAACTTGCAAAATTCCATTACAGACAACAAAAGTGAAACTAAATAAAAGCTTATAAAAAAACAGGCGTTTTCGATGTCAGCATAACACGGACTTTGCATCACCCAATTCACCAAGCTATTAAAACAAAACACTAAAAGAAACGTTATATAATAAATTTATATAATCACTTTGCAAATTTTTTCCAAAAAAAAAAAAAAATTACACAAAGCGTTTCAAATTGTTTTCAAGTTGTTAAAAAAAGCAAAAAAGTGCCGATTTTTTTTTAAATTTTATATTGCGATTGGCTGAAAGAATAAGCGAAATCAGTGATGCAAAATACTTTAGTAGGTTCTAGAGGCATAAACACTCCTTTGAAATGTTTTTTTACCTCATACTTAAGTTGAGAATATATGTACGTATGAGAAGGGTTTAAAAAATCACTTGGGCTTACATTCAAACATTTTTGTTCATTTGCGAAACTATACAATAGCGTCTGAAATGTTAATTTTAATTTTAACAATTCATCGTTCACCACCCAAGTCTCCCGGTTTGACATAAAGTTGGCGGCCCTATTCAAAACTATTGCCTTGGAGTTAATTACATTGATTATAGCCTATCAACCAAGTTTAAATATCACCTACACGTTACGGCTCCTTTTACAATTGTGAATACGTAGGCACATATATTTACCAGGTAAGGCTTTTTCCTTCGCAAGAACACTCAAAGTGGTGAAGTAAAAGCTTTCCGAAGACAGTCGAACTAGTGACCGTGTGTGCTACTACCCTAACGAAGTGAACAGTCGAACTAGTCTGAAAACTGAAGCTACGCGTTCATCCATAATGAGATCTTATATCATTAGGCCGGAAAACGGCAGTAAACATCATTCAACTTAAAATCGGTCGACTTTCATTCTAAAATATCGTTTTGATTTAACGAAGACTATTGAAATCAATGATGTGAACACAAATGTCTACATACTCTGGTCTACATTTTAAAAAATTTATCCAGGGTCCTTGTAAAATTTTAATTATGTAGATGCGCCGAGGATTATATGATTTTCACCCAATACGCAATGACGGCATCCTTGGCCGAACTTCCTAACGTTTCAATTTGTTTCTCTGGTGTAGCTCGGCAAAAGCATCCATTGGAAAGTCTTCACAGCTACACCTCGAGCTTCTAGGAAAATGACGTCGACGAAGGTATGAGTTCGAAGTCGCAGTCCTATACCTTCTGTGCTGCCATATGGTGTGAGGGTCAGAAGGCCTGGTAGCGACTGGTGGTCGGGATTGCTACTGTTCGCACATCGGGAATTGTAGCTCTCAAAAACAGCCGAAAAAACTGGAGGCGCCCTGTGCCACGAGTTTCATGAGTATTAATAGATCATTAATAGCAACCGTAAGTCAACTTTGTGCTTGGCCGCCAAGGAGCCGCAAATGATTTAAAGAATTTGTGTTCGCGACGATTATTAGGAGTTAACCCTAGGTGAAACTACGCTTTGCACGGGATATGCAGACAAAAGTGTGGCTATTTTATGTATCTCTATTTCTTTTCAGCAGACGCAGCAGTACCAATTCCAAAGACCGGTGCTAGGCTCGAAGCCTCACTGGAGCAAGTGAACGAGGGACAATCCCTCCGCAAGGAGTTACTCCTGAAAATGTTTGAACAGTCTGCGAGATCTTGAGGCAAAAACCTCGGATCTTTCCGAAATGGCCAACACGTTGATTTCCTTAAATACATACAAGCAACCCCTTTCATAAATACTATTTTTTTAAATCGAAAGATCACGCTTTTTAAAGTAAGAATACCGGCGTATGCCGGCGCGCCGCACACGCCGCTGCCGCCGGTATATAATAGAGCCTGCGCCGCCGCCGCCGATTAAGTGATCGGCGTAAACCTCTACTAGGTACTAGTCATAGCACTCCTCATCAATCTAGGGCGTTGATCAGAAAATTAAATAAAAGCGTTGGGCGCGTGAAATTGTTACGTCATCTTTCGTACAAAAGTTGGCAGACTTCAACTTTTGCAACATGTAAAGCGTAAGAAGAAGAATTCAACAAACAAAACGGTGGTATAGGTGTGGAAATAAACCAAAAGAGCGGAAAAAAATTTGGATGTAAAAAAGTTTGATTATGAAATACGTTTTTTCTGAAAAACTATACATTCGCCATCTTTTTATACCTTTCATGAACATGAATTGGTATATTAACTTCGGTCCCATGTTTGTAACGTTCAGAAATATAGAAAATAGACTCACCATTAAGTATACCGAAATAATCAGGGCGACGAACTGAGTTGATATAGCCATGTCCGTCTGTCCGTCTGTCCGTCCGTCTGTCTGTTTGAACGCAAACTAGTCCCTCAAATTATGAGGTATCTCTATGAAATTTGGCACAAGGATGTATTTTTGTATTGTATTAGACATTTGTCGAATCCGGTAGGATCGGACCACTATAACATATATCTCCCATACAACCGATCGTTCAGATAGAAAGATTTTTGGCCATTTCTCCCTTAATTTAAAAAGTATAAACGTGAAACTCGGTGATATATATTTTAATATATCATAGAAGATTTTCTGAAAAAATCACTTTGATCAAAGCTATATATAGTATATATCCCATACAACCGATCGTTCAGTTAGAAAGATTTTTGGCAATTTCTCCCTTAATTTCCAATATAAAAACGTTAAACTTTGTGATATTTATTCTAATATATCATAGCAGATTTCATGAAAAAATCGTTTCGATCGGAGCTATATATAATATATATCCCATACAACCGATCGTTCAGATAGAAATATTTTTAGCCATTTCTCCCTTAATTTCCAATATAAAAACGTTAAACTTTGTGATATTTATTCTAATATATCATAGAAGATTTCCTGAAGATATCACTTTGATCAGAGCTATATGTATATAGTATATACCTATCCCATACAACCGGTCGTTCAGTTAAAAAGATTTTTGGCCATTTCTCTCTCAGTTTCAAATATAAAAACGTGAAAATTGGCGATATATATGATAATGTATCATAGAAGATTTCCTGTAAAAATCATTTCGATCGGAGCTTTCTATAATATATATCCCATACATACCATCGTTCAGATAAGGGGGTTTTTTGCCATTTTTTTTTTTTTATCTTAAAAATCGTTTAGGTATGTACATCTGTTCACTATATATTTCTTATCTTATACATCCCATTATTTGGAGATTACGAACGGGATAAGGTTATTGTTCACCCCATTCATGAAAGTTATGAAATCTTCCGCACAGCCGAAGACAGTCCCGTCCTTACTTGTTTGACTTAGAGAAGTAATCTCAGGTAATAAATTACATTTTTAATGAATCATTATCTATTAACTGAAAAATTTTCGCCATGACATAATATTAAAATGTTGTGGAATACAGCAACACTTTTGTGACTACATTAACCGTGTTTCAATTTTGTACTTCCCGGCACTGAACCGTTTTCAACCGAAACAACAATGACAACCTATATTTTCTCATTATGCTAACTGAACCGAGTGCCTGTCAGAAATAAGTCAACACACTTCTACTAATCCACAATGGCTTGAACTTCAAGCAGTAAACATCTCATGCGTTAATGCAATGCTCAAACATTCTCCATGTAAACACGAACTACTAAAAATAAATTTAAGTTTATATTCGAAGCACTGCGGGCGTTGTGAACTACTGTCATATATGTATACATATATTTATTAATATGCAAATTTACAGTAAAATAAAAGCTACAATTCAAAATTTTCTAGCTATGCTATTTGAAAATGCACTGAGTTGGGCCAATAGCGGCGGCATTGACTATTAATGCTGGCGTATGCTAATCATTTCAAATCAATTGTATGATTTATTTATTCATCGAAGCCAATTAGTGAATTGGTTATTATTGTTTCCAATCTGTAGCTATCTTTATGTGTGTGTATGTAAATTTACATTTATTTGTTTTTATTGGTATGATTGTTACCAAAAATGTGCATACATATCTACAAAAAATTGTTGTCAGTTTTAGCTATTCATATGAATGGTATAACAAAACTGGTCTCCCTATAAAAACTACCAGATATTTTTCATGGACTTTCAATTGCAGTTAATTTGTGCACACTACTACATATATACAGGTATTATATTTGTATGTGCAGTTTTATTGTGATATCGCACGTAGTATGAAAATATTTCATTGCATTTTCATATTAGCATAAAATTATTCATAACTATCGAGCTGCACAATTTATGTATGTATGTCAATACCAGAGAACGCAACTAACAGTTCCCAAAACCGAAATTTTCAATAAAAAACTGTAACTGTTAAATAGTATAGGCACTTCGGTTTCGGGATCTCATAGAGAAAAACCTTTTTGCAAGCAAAATAAATTGAATGGTCAGAGAACGAGAGTAATTGATTCCGAAAAAATATTAATCACACTCTGTTAAGATGTACGTAAATATATGTTAGCGCCAACAACAACAACAACAGATAACAAACTATGTTCTTGCGCAGTACCGTATGCATTTGTTTATGCGTAAATAATATACTGTACCGAATTTTGGGAAATTCCTGATAATTATACACCCTCTGCTAACGTTCTGATTCCTGAACTATCAAATAAATAACTCCAATATTCAGTACTGCAAAATGGTCTTTATTTATACTACTTTGGGAGTAATACTTCACAATTATACTTCACTAATAGCGTTTTGAAATCCAACTGATCCCTGATTCCTCAGTTTTCGCTGCTGTTATACTCTCGATTACCCATTTCTCCTAAGGCCTAGACATTTCACGAACAATCCTTCAAGAACAGTTGTATCTCATACTTGGTTATTTAGCTATATGCGTGTGTATGTGTGAGTAACAACTTCCGCTCTTAGCTGATGCGAACGTTATGTGTATGTGAAATAATCTCTTTGCTTCAAGCTGCTGGTTGTGTATATGTGACTAATTGATTTGATGTTTTCATGTACATAATGTGACTGCTTGCTTTAATGTGTACATGTATATAATTGTGACTGCTTGCTTTGTTGTTGTTATGCATTTATTTAGTAGCAGTATGGTGATGTATAAAACTGCTAATATTCGCTAAAATATGTAAAAGGATGGACTAGAAAATAAAAGGAATAGCAAAAAGGAGAGAAAAGGAAAGTACTAGAATCGTTACCGATTTTTTATGCGATTTTTCGGTTAACCAGCGATTTAAGCATTTATTTTAGATGAGGTATCGGTTTGTTATCGGCGTGTTATGGGAGAGGTAAAGTCAAGTTAGAGATTTGTTATCGAAAATTAAATGTGTTATCGGTAGCAAACGTTATCGGTTTAATAAAGGAATGTTATTTAGTATCGAAAAGTCATCGACTTCTTATCTGAAAAATATAGTTTTTTGTTAAAGAAATATTGATGTGTTATATACAAGTCAACGATTTTTTAGACACAAATATGTAAAATATGCATTTCCGACAGTAAACAATCGCTATTTTTTCGATTACTAGTCGATAACAATTCAATATTTTTTGATAATAAGTCAAAAACTTTTTGAAAAAAAAACTTAATTAATAGATTATTTACCAATAATATACATATAACTTTCGATATGAGTAGCTATCGATAACAAGTCGATAACACGTCGACAATAAGCCAAAGACAGTAATACCAGCATCACAACTTTTCGCATTCGTAAATGAGTTTTTCTGTGCCATGCTAAATGATTTCTCAATAGTCGCGGAAAGCTACCGAAATAGCTGCTTTTATAATATAGAAATTTTCTCGGCATCGTTCCGGAATGATCAAATAACGTTATAGAAATAGTCCCGAAATAATCCCGAAATAGTTCCCGAATAGTCGAAAATTTTCCAATATCTTCTGAAAAAAGTACCTAAGAAATCCCGAACAAAATTAAAATAGTCCCGAAATTATCTCAAAATAGTACCAGAATGATGCCAACATTACTACACATAAGTCCCGAGATTAACCCAAAATTATAGGCAAGCAGTCAAGAAATTATCTCACATAGCTTCCTAGAGATGGTCCCCGCATTACCTCGAAAATATACGATCGTACCACAGTACGGTGTTTGTGGTTTAATTTTTTAGGTATACGAATTATGTGCAGACCCTTATAATAGTTTTGTGTTAAGTTTACATTATGTTAAATCTATCTGAGCAGAAGAGAGATTTATCATTCTCGAAACCTAGTGCGGTCGCAAAATAACAATTTTAAGCAAACCTTAGCCAATAAATCACCCTAAACGGTTCCAGTTTTCTGGTTAACCGTTAAATGCAATCTCTGATATATACTCGTTGTTCAAAATTCAAATCAGATTTGAAAGCGCTTACATGTGGGTTAATATGTAACAAATTCAATTCCATTACTCTTGATGCTTAATGTGTGGTTTTGCGCTGATAATTGCTAGTAAATTGCTTAGCTGATGATTAGCTAAAATTCATCTGATTATAAATGCAAAAATTTTAATACGATGTAATTAAAGATTGAATCAATAAATGCAGACTTAATTATTATTAACAAAGCTATCCCTATCTATACGACATTCTTTAGTTTTAATTTAGAAAAAAAAATAGATTTCAAGGACTAGCATTTTAAATTGATTTTTAATTAATATCACATCATATAATTGACACTCTTATGACATCACATCATATCGGTTGCAAAATTTGTGGATGTTTGTAAGTCTACGGACAAATGGCAGCAATCACCGTGTACTGGGTATATATAATAAGCTTTTTGTTTTTATACTCAGCTGAGCAGAGCTCACAGATTATATTAATTTTGTTCGCATAACGGTACACCGTAACGGCATAAACTAATCGAGATAGATATAAACTTCTATATATCAAAATGATCTGGGCGAAAAAAGAAATTCATTTAGCCATGTCTGTCCATCCGCCCGTGTGTTCGTCTGTCCGTCTGCCCGTAAACACTATAACTTGAGTAAGTTTTGAGGTATCTTAATGAAATTTGGTATGTAAGTTCCTGGGCACTCATGTCAGATCGCTGTTTCAAATGAACGAAATCTGACTATAACCACGCCCACTTTATCGATATCGAAAATTTCGAAACACCGAAAAAGTGCAATAATTCATTACCAAAGACGGATAAAGCGATGAAACTTTGAAGGTGGGTTGATCTGGCAACGCAGAATAGAAAATTAATAAAATTTTGGAAAATGAAAAAATGCCATAATAACATACCAAATACGAAAAAAGGGATGAAACAAGGTAATTGGATTGGTTTTTGACGCAAAATATAACTTTAGAATAAGCTTTGTAAAAAGGATGTGAAAAAGTTCTGCAGGGCGAAATCAAAAGCCTTTGAAATCATGGGAGGAATTAGCGGTACCCGACAGATGCTGTTCTGGGTCACCCTGTTTCACATTTTGTTCGATATCTCGAAAACGTCTTCACATATACAACTAAGGGCCACTCCCTTTTAAAATACTCATTAACACCTTTCATTTGATACCCATATCGTACAAACACATAGAGTCACTCCGGGTCCACCTTAAGGCGATGTCTCGAAAAGGCATCAACCAATAGAACTATGGTCCACTCCCTTTTAAAATACTCTTTAATACCTTCCATTTGATACCCATGTCATACATACACATTCCAGGGTTACCCTAGGTTCATTTTCCTCTCATGGTGATTTTCCCTTATTTGGTCTTCAAAGCTCTCAGCTGAATATTTAATGTTCGGTTACACCCGAACTTAGCCTTCCTTACTTGTTTCTCTTTTGTTTTGTACGTCTGAATGAAAAATACCGTAACTGTTGCCGTAGCAGGAACCGTGTTTTCCAAAACCGGTGTTGTACCGACCCGCGGTAATTTTTTTTTAGACCAGAAAGGTGTTCTGTGTAAAAAAAAAAAACCATGGATCGGGCCCCAATATTGTGGACCCGCACGCGATCGTTTTGTGTTTTTTGTAAATATCATTCGACAAAAATAAAATGTTTAATTTCCGCTTTCCGATTCGAAGCGCGTCTTTTGATACCACCTTTGATAATTTTTGATAAAAATTAGATGGTACACCGTCTTTTAAAACGTTACCGCCTTTTGTTATACAAAGTACTGTTGATTCGACTATGCCCAATGTCTCCGATAGTGGTATTGATGGGTTCAGATTTTTGTCAGTCAAATGATACCAATTTGCTGTTTTTTGTCCACTCGACGATCGCAAGCTTCTCTATTATCTCGGTTGTGCTAGTTATTGTATATTTTTTCCTTAGTTCCAGAATATCCTTATCCTCCAGTATTGTAATAAAATATTTGGAAAGTTTCTTACATGGGGATGAGCCTCATTGGAGTGCCCGGCTTGTTGGATTTTGGTAGCGCGATAAGTGGAGGAGTCCATATGTTCATTTGGACTAATGTTTACTATATTTGTTGAACGTTTTATAGTGATTTTGATTTCTTTCTGGTATTCATGGGTAGGACTCTCTCCTACTCTACGGCGTTTCACTTTTTCGATGATTTTTTTCAGTTTTGTCTTTTTCGATTAAAATAGTGGTATTGCCTTTGTCCGCCTTAGCGGTGTCAATGTTGTTTTTCCTACGTGTATGCTGTAGATTCTGGATTGTTCATATTCTCCGTATTACCTATTTGCACTTCATATGATTTCACCTCTTTGCTTATTATTTCTCTACACATGTATCTTGCATGCTCCTGTTCCTCATGTGGTATTAATGATGTTGCAATCTCTACATCTAAAATCGCCTCCACCTGTTTTCTTTTTTCTGTTGGAAGATAGCAAAATTATCACATGATATTACATCACCTGTGATATCCCATAACATAAAAATGTTGAGCGCGGAATATCTTATATATTATTTCTAATTGCTGTCTTTGTATGCATGTCCCTTTTCCGCTCTCATTTGGAATCCAAATCTATACATAAAGTTTTGGTTGTAAAGAAGAAGATTCGCGATATTATGAACATTTGATTAGAACTAGCGCTGCATTACCGGCAGTTGCCAACATTCGCCAGATGGCAGCAGAAGCGCATGGAAGTTTTTATTGATAGATGATTGATTGATAGAACAGCTTATTTCTGTTGATATTTGATATTAGACTTTTGTATTTTGTTGCGCAAAATTGCTACAGTCTTGACTTTGTCATATAACTTTAGTGAAGAGTTCCTGCTTTGAAAGAATTACACAAAAAAACCCAGCGGGTTAGGGGTCAGAATATACCCGCGGCGACTAAAATACCAGATTGAAGGGGCTGTGTAGCGCAACCCTTTCAAGTTGCCAGCGCAATATATACCCAATTGTCAACCTCACCTATCCGTGGCGAATCCTGTTTCACTAACAGACGAGGCTCTGGCGACCCCAAGTTCCTCATGGAACTTGGGGGTGGGGAGGGGGGGGGATGGCCTGAATATTTAATGTGGACATATAAATCGTTCCCGAGATGTTCGGGCTAGAAACTTAATGGTGCTGTGTTACCGGAGCGTACCGGATCTGTATCCGGCAAAGGACCATCACATCGATAACACTCCCCAAAGCCTTCTAGGAGAAACCTTATCGCTACAACAACAACAACAACACAAAAAAATTTATTCACAAAGCCAAATGTATCAAGAGGTATCAACTGAAGGCTAAGTATTAACACCAAATCAACACGTTTAATTTCACTCATGGAATTTTGTATTTATTAATTTAAAATAAAAGTACCTCAGATAGTCAGCTCTCTCTTCTACCACGGTGGCCCAAATTTGGTTCGTGTTAATAAAATTTCAACTTAAGTTTTTAGTTTGAAATTGCTGATAACTTTTTTTTTACTTTTCGTGTTTTTGTGTGTGTAATAGCAAAATATTAAAGCCAAAGACGTTGCAAAATACCGTTCTACCTAAACGATATATATACATTTTATCATACCTTAAAAAAAAGTAAATGGCCTCAATTATCTCTAAATGCACCAATAAAGTGTATTAAATGAAGTTAAACAAAATAACAGCAGACATTCATTAAATTTTGAATATAGCAAATTTGAGTGAATATAAATATTGGTAAACCAAAAATAATAACAAACTATAATAAAGCGTTCAAGTAACTTAAAAAAGAACACAGCATAAAAAAAGTTATGATGCAAAATTGATCGGATGGCGCGAAAAAGAAACATAAAAAATTCAGAAAAAACGTGCAATTATTTCAAGTGAGCAATGGCCATTAAACGTTCAAAAACTATAATAATTTGTAGTAATTGGTTTAGGCGAAAATACTACCGAAATTGAGAAGCACTAATCGATATAGCGTGCAGCAAATAAACGATAGGGTGATTCGCATAGCCTTGCAAAGCGCGCTTTGCACGGATTGTTTATAAACTACGATGAAATATGCAAGGCCACGATAGCATTCCATTGCGAAGTTTTGGCATACATTGGTAAAAAGCGTCAAAAATTTGATACTGAAAATAACAAAATACGACGAACAAATATAAAAACAATTGCTCAATCTTTTCGCGAGCAAAATGAGAGAAATACCGTCGAAGCAGGTTTGTTTTTCGGTTCCCTCAAATAAGTTGCACGAAAAAAATACAAGTCGTGCACCGTTTGCAAGACAAAGTGAATCTCCCTAATATTGAACTACTTAAATCAAGCAGGAACAATAGCAGTGCAGGACTTGATAGAATTCAGGTGTGCATATTTGATGAAATGGAAGAAATGAAAAGAAATGTGATGGTGGAAGTAAGAGAAAAAGTAAAATGATAATCAACAACAATGTATACAATATAATACTATTACGAACTATGGGTAAATATGATTTGTATATAGATCCCAGCAGGGAAAAAAACGAACTGCAAACTGAGTACAAGTTAGTTTCAAATAAGCCGAAGAACACTTTTAACTGTTTATTGGCTTCTTTGAAAAAAGCTAACTAGTTTTGTAAGGAAATTTTCGAAATAAAGAGTTAGTGGTGGCTTTTCCAACACTACTTTTCAACTAACTAAATGTCAATATTATATGTTTGTTTTGAGTGCTAAGCGACGCAAATATCTAGTGAAAACAAAAAACACGTTAAATTCCTTTTCGTCACTTAATATATTTTTTATTGTATTATAAAAATAATAATACTTTTCAATACAAAATTACAAGGCGCACAAACCGGGAAATACATTTCGACCAATAATTGCTGGTTATACTTTCCCTACATCTAATATAGCCAGATGGCTGACCAATTACTTTAATAGTCTTAAAAGCTTTGATGCATTTTCCATAAATAATTCTTTGGAATTAATATCGAAAATAAAAGATGTACGACTGAGCTCAAATGAATGCTTTGCGTCATTCGATATATCCTCGTATTTCTCCAGCATGCCGAAGAAAGGAGCCTTGGATGCGCTACTTGCTTGGCTCGATATGCAAAACATTAATCCCTCGATCGCTGGTGCTTTATTTGAACTAACCGTTTTATGCGTGAACCAGTCATTTTTCCAGTTTAGAGGCGAATTCTTCAAACAAACCGATGGCTTACCGATGGGATTAAATATAAGCCCCTTCTTATGCAACCTTTTTATGAACACTGTCGAAGAACAATTAATCCAGAGCTCACTTTTGCCACGGGTATATTTTCGATATGTAGATGATTGCGTGGTCGTTATTGAGAAGGAACAAATAGAAAACACGCTTAACTTATTTAATTCAATTATACACAATATCGACGGATTTATAGAATTCGAATTCGCTCAGCTGCAGCGCATTTAAAAGAGAAAAAGAGAAGATAATAAGTATAGCTGAAACGAATGGGTACTGCCCTAATATCATCATACAGCTAATTAAGAGGCACCAAATAAAAGAGGAAAGAAGAGAATGCACCTGGTTCTTCGATACAGTGGGCAAAAATGGTGGCAACGCTATTTGTAGTATCGCTTACGATGCACATTATTTCAACAATATTAAAAAAGTTTTCAACAAAACACACGTTAAGGTTGTTCAAAAAACAAAAACAAAGCTGAAGTCTGCTTAAATCGACGAAGGACAAGTGTGACAATTTAGATAAGCCTGGAGTTTATTCGGTCACATGCTCACAAATCAATAACGACGGAGATGTATATGGCGCAAAATACATAGGCCAGTCGACTCGCACTGTACGCATCAGGATGAACGAACATTTGAATTATATCAAAAATATCGAACCGAAAAGTGGAATTGCAGAGCACGCTTTATTGAACGAGCACTTATTGAGTGAGCATGACTGTAAAGCGATTAAATCGAAATCTAATATCAATAGATTAAATATCTTGTAATCGTTAAATATTTATGTAAACAAAAATGTCGCGGTGAATCGGGATATTGGCCCACTGTACTCTACTCTTTTTTCAGCCATACAGTAAACTTAATATTTGCTTGCTATTGTTATTGTTATTGTCATTGCACATTTTCTCATTACTTTTGTTATATGTAGCTACTGTATTTAGTAAATTAGGTTTGCGTATTTTTAATATTTATGGACTTATTCTGCGATATATGTATTAGACAATGTTTAGTTGAACACTACCAACTGAGGATGGCACCACGCGAGTGCTGAAACAATTTTGTATTGAAAAGTATTATTGTTTCTATAATACAATAAAAAATATATTAAGCGACGAAAAGGAGTTTTACGTGTTTTTCGTTTTCACCAGATAAATAAAAATAAAAAAAAAAAAAACAAAAAAAAATAAATGTAAGGCGCGATAACCTCCGAAGAGATCTAAGGCCGAGCTTCTCTTCCAATTTGCGTCGTGCTCCTCTTGATTTTTCCCTACAAATTGGCCGGACGGGACCTACATGTTTTATGCCGACTCCGAACGGCATCTGCAAGGCAGATGAGTTTTCACTGAGAGCTTTTCATGGCAGAAATACAATCGGAGCGCTTGCCAGACACTGCCGAGGGGCGACCCCGCTTAGAAAAATTTTCTTCTAATTGAAAAATCTTATTTCTAAAATTTTTGATGTTGCTTTGCCCGGGAGTTGAACCCAGGGCATACGGTGTGATAGGCGGAGCACGCTACCATCACACCACGGTGGCCGCCAGATAAATATCAACAGTTTACTCACTACCGCTCCTTCTCACACTCCCAGTTCTACTACTTCCTATTCCACTCACACTGCTTCTTCCTGTCCCACTATAACACACATTGAATACCTGCTTCACCTGACTGACCGATTTCAATATGGATAGACAGTTGAAACCACCTGCTGCCCATCAATGTTCCTTCTTGCGATGTATAAACTCTTTCAGTAAACAGAGGTATTTGTGGTATTGGGCCTTCTGCAAAAAATTATTGATATATTTTCTTTATCTCTCTCTCCTCTAGCACAACCTCTCTTAATTTTTCTTGTTGTTGTTGTTGTTATTGTTGTTGTAGCAATAAGGATACTCCCCGAAGGCTTTGGGGAGTGTTACTGTTGTTGATGGTACTTTGCCGGATACATTAAAGGACTAACCCGGCCATTTCGGGAACGATTTGGTATGACCACATGAAACTTTCTAGGCCATCCCGCCCTCTTCCCAGATCTATGAAGAACTTGGGGTCGCCAGAGCCTCGTCTGTTAAAAAAACAGGATTCGCCACGGGTAGGCGAGATTAACAATTGGGTAGGTGAAGCTATATATTGCGCTGGCAACCACTCGAAAGACTTGTGCTACACAACCTCTTGAATCAATTTGGTATTTTATTCGCCTCTTACGACAAGCATACCTGCCGCTAGTATATTCTAAGCCCCCTTACCTGATGGGGGACTTAATTTTTCTTCATCGCCGTCCATTATCTTGCTCTCTCCTTCTTATCGTTCGCGCGCACTTTTTTCTATTCCTACTTTCTTTCCACTCGTTCGCCCTCTCGCTACTTAGCTTCCTCTCCTCCTTCTCTTTCTCTTAAACACGATTAATCACAATAGTTCAGGTCATGTTGCAATTTCCGAAAAGAAAAGGGCTTTAAGTAATAACCTAGTTAAGAGAGCACCCATGTACCACACTTTAAGCAAATAGCGCCATTAAAACGACTTTATAGGAAAGGTCGACCGCTGGCCCACATCCAGGAATGAACACTCTCCCGAATATTAACATGGTCAAAGAGGTGCCTCGGTACTAAATTTCAAGAAAATCACTCCATCAAAAATTTTTTTTTAGAATAGGTCGGCCTCTGTTTTACTTCCTGGCAATATAAAAAATAGGACCAAACTGTAAATATTTAGCATCATCAAATTCACACAAAATTTCAACAAAATCGATCCAATCGTTTGGGAGTAGTTTGATAACAACCACACGAACAGAACAAATATACATATAGATATAGCATTTGTAGTCGGGATATGCTCTCGGGGTTTGAAATATGGTCACACGGCGCGAAAGCACTTTAGACCCCACCCACAAGGTTAGTGTTTGGCATTTTTTTTTAAATCATAGGGGCTGTCATTTTCTATGGAAAAGGTTTTACCAGGATTAGAAATCAAATCCTATTTGATTCTATTTATCAACAGTCTTTTGAACGGCAGGATTGTCACAGTGAAGCTTCAGAATCTCAGATATAGGTAAGAAGTGATACGTCGCGGGTCTGGTTCGCCTATGTTAGGTAGTGTTCGTAAACGAACTATTCCGAGACCTCAAAAGTAGAGGTTGCCAACTGATGGCCTATGCTGACGACCCAGCAATCTTTGTCAGGGGTGCCTTATTCAGGGACACTTTGCTACGCTACCTAGGAAGTTATTATAAAAAAAGGCGCAAAATCCATCTTCAGACCAACCTCCATTGGCGTTCGCTGGTACAAAACGCTGTGGTCTCTTTCCAAAGGTTGTACTTTGGCTGTATGATCTAATAAGAAAGCCGATCGTCTTCTTTGAAGTGCTGGTCTGGTAGAGCGCTAGATGGGAAAGTTGGAAGGGGTTAACTCTGTTAGGAACCCGAATTCAACCGCAATTTTAGTCTTCCCGACCACTGAAGCGTATTCCATGCGAAAGTCACTGCTAAAATGTATGTGGTGGACGTAATGCCTTCCATCGCGTTATGTGTTGGGGAGCTAAAAATATACGAGGAAAGTCAGGCGTCAATCAAAGCGCAGAGCTCCAGTAGGGATTATTTGTTTCACAGAGTAAGCTCTAGTTAGTTAAGCAAGCGCTGTGCTGACGATTTTTCCGATTGTGGAAATCGTTCCGGTTCACTTGACATATGTAAGTATAGCAGAAAATTTTAAGATAAAGCAATGGGATGTTTTACTATAAAAATATTCAAAGTTGTGTGACATTTACGATTTATGGAGTACGCTGACTGAACCCGTAAAACCGAATTACGATATCGGTCATAGGTTCACGTATAACCTGATACCAAATAAGAAATATTATGAAACGAATATTTCGATCATGGAGTACACGTTTCGTGTCCACATCTGGATCATGGCTTAACTACATGGTTGGCTCATCTCATCAGCTGATTTTATTTATTTTTTTTTTTTCCGTTCACTAGAGTAGGGTTTGTCACAAAGAGATGGCAAACTCAAAATGAAACCAACACATTGACAACATTTTCTTACAACAAACAAAAACTGCTAAGTTTTATGATTTCATTCCATTCCGTTCGCATAACATCAACACGCAGATTTTGACAATCTGAACAAAGGTATGTTGTTGCTGTAGAGATGAGCCAAACATATAGTTGAACCATGATTTGGACAAAGCAGAGGAAAATTTTTTTAAATTTTAAAGAAAAGTGCAAGGTTCAAAAAACAACTTGTAGCATGGCGAGAAAAGAACAACATTTTCTCATTTAAAACTTTTTTTTTTGACAAATAGTTTTTTGACTTAAGCTTGATTTTTCAGTGGCTGCCATAGTAACGCTGCATAACTTTCCCGTTGACTTTTTGTAGTTAACTGAAAGTGAGTTACTTTTCGGAATCCAACAAAATAGTCAGCTATTAGCTAATTCTTTTTTTTTTTTTTTGCGTTTGATAATTTTTTCCTGCAGGGATACTATATTATTAATAACACTCACGTTAAACTGTCGCAATCAAGCAAGCCAGCTATAGCGGCAAAAGGTGCTGGCGACGGTATTTTGGCACTTTTCGGCCAAATGAAAATGAAGTGCCTGCGATGGCCGACATTTTACACCAAACCAAAAGCAAACGAAAAAAAAAAAAAAACAAAAAACAAACAAACACATTAAAGTACACTTAGCACTCATGCAAGCACAGCGTTGCAACGTGCCTTCCAAACACACACACACACAATATACCGCCTGATACTTGTACCTATCTGTAATAGCTGAGAATTGGGACGTTCATTGTTCGTCATTCAGGCCATCTCCCACAACTGCCACGTTTGTTAAAAGCATGTTGCACATTGTTTTGTGGCATGAAGTGTTTGCAATTAGGACGTGATCCCATTAAAATGAATAAGGCTATGGTAAAATGTTGATGAAAAGTTTCACCTGAAAATTATTTGGCTTTCATTATTTTGTATTGCATTTCTATAATAAAATGTATATAAGTTGAAAAAAAAAATGCTTTCCCTGAAATTTTCTCACTTGATTAGCTGATATGATAATTTTTAAATGTCAAAATGCTTGAATATGGGAAATTTACTCATATAAAAACCGAAGGTGATTTTTTGATGTGATGTCAATGCTTGTGACCCAAACGTGCAATTCTTTTATACTTGACCAAAATGTTTGTGGCATTTTTGATGTTTTTTTTTTTTTTGTTTATCAAAAATTTCATCGACTTAAATTTCAGCTTAATTTTTTTTTTCAACTGCACAGAATTGGTAGCCAGTAACTTTTTTTTCATAGTAAGCATCGGAACCCTTCAATTCCAAAACTCCTACGGTCTAAATAAAATTTTTCTCTGGTACTACCGTAAAGGTTTGCGGCAAAGGAGGCTCCGATCTGTGTCATCCGTTCTGTAAGTCCCTTTTATGTAATGTAATTATACACTTTTTCTCATATTCAAGATTTTTTTTTTGTTTTATTATTTTTGCTTTATTTCTTTTTACACGCTATTTTGCTTTATTACTATTTTTGCTATTTTTTAATTTTTGATTTTATGTAATTCTACTTGTTTTGTATGGTTTCAATAATTACATACTCGGATGTCTTTAGTTGTACCGGTTGAAGAGACCTCGTCTCCTTTATTATTTGATTCCTTATTTGCTTCTAATGGTAGCTGCAAAGACAGCACCTAAGATCCCTTTATATAGTCTGGTAGATGCTATCGCGGCACTAGCTTAGGATAATTTTTAACCCCTTCACTATGTGTACGATGACTCCGCATACTCCTTTTCATATTTTGTTACTATCAAGCATCTGACCGGCCAATTTCTTGGGAGTGTAATATTCCCAAATATGCTACGCAGTCCCCCATCTATAGCTATAGGACCTTGGACATTCCAGCAATACACGGCATACGCACTCTACCGATAGTTTGATTCTATAATCTGTGGAAAAAAATTAGCGGTTTGTTAAAAGCCTAGAGCAAAGGCGGGTCCAGAACTCGATGCATATTGTGGTAGATATCCCAACCCCTTTGGGAAATATAAAAAGAGACACGCCAGGTCATATGCAAGTCCAAAGATACAAGACTTTGAAGTTTGCTACTATTTCTTAGGATGAAGATTTCTGGCCAAAATGTGGGCTTTGTGAAGAAATGGTTAAACGCATTCTTTGTTCTTGTCCTGCGTTCCAGGAATAAAATATCCGGCTGTACGGGGTGACAGATTTATCAATTCTTGAATCATCAATTAACCTAGATTTTACAAAACTTCTACACCTTTTTCAGTTTTTATTGCATTCACTACAATTTCTTATTCCGAAAGCTGAAATTTATATTCAGAATTCTCAATTCATATTCAAAAAGTAACATATAGAAAGTTACGATTGATATTGAGAAGTGTATTATTGATATTCAGAAGTGTATTATTGATATTCAGAAATTTATAATAAATATTCAGAAATTTATTTCGCATTCAGAAAACTACAATTAGTATTCAGAAAATTACAATTCCTATTTAGATTTATCAGGTCTTGAAGCAGCAGTTAGGTCGATTTCTAGAAAACTTGTAAGTGCATTAGGGCAAACTCGCTTTGGGATATAAAATTTTCTAACAAAATTAGGGAAGCTCGAAATTCATTCATTCATTTAGACCTATGGTCCCATGGACAATATTACTCAGTATGACCCATAGTTTCAGAAACTGGATGTGTATCTGAAGCTTTTTTCTCCATACAATTTGACCCGCCCTAATGTGCAATTAAGGAGCACGACGCAAATTGGAAGAGAAGCTCGGCCTTAGATCTCTTCGGAGGTTATCGCGCCTTACATTTATTTTTTTTAATGTGCATTATTCAGAAAGTTCCATTTCATATCAATTTCGTATTCAGAAGGCTAAAATTGATATTCAGAAAGTTACTAATTATATTCAGAAAGATACTAATTGTATTTGGAATTTTATTTCATATTCAGAAAATTACAAGTCATATTTGCAATTGCATTTTGTTTTCAGAGTCTTTATACAATATTCAGAAAACCCATTTTATATTCAGAACGTTAGTTCCAATTGATATTCTGAAAGTTACACTTCATATTCACAATTTCTAATACCTATTCAGAAAAAGACAATTTATATACAGAATTCCATTTTATATTCAGAAAACGTCAATTCCTATTCAGAAATTAACATCTTATATTCAGAAAAAAACTTATATTCAGAATTTTTGTATTATATTTAGAAAATCCCAACTAGTATTCAGAAAAAGACAAATCATATTCGGTATTCCATTTCATATTCAGAAAACTCCAACAGATATTCGGAAAATTGCAATTCATATTGAGAATATTAAAAGTCATGATATCATGTGATATTCAGAATTTTCATTTCGTATTCAGAAAATCCATTTCTAAAATCTATTTGTAAAACTCTCATAATTGGTATTCAGAATGTTACACTTCATATCATATTCAGAAAATTAAAATTCATATTCAGAAAACTAAAATTCATATTCATTTCATACTAATAGTGTTATAATTGATATTCAGAAAGTTACAAATTGTTTTCGTAATTCCATTTTATATTCAGAATATAACAATTGATTTTCAGAAAACACCATTTCATATTTAAAAGCTTTTAATTGATGTTTTGTTACAAATCGTACTTCAAGTACAATTTCAGATGCAGAAACTTACAATCAATATTCAGAATTTCCATTTTATATTCAGAAAATCACAATTCTAGTAAAAAAAATGTAATACATATTCAGAAAGTTACAGATCATATTCGGAATATCATTTCATATTCAGAAATTTACAATCGATATTCAGAGTTTCCATTTTATATTCAGAAAATTACAATGCATATTCAGAAAATCACAATTTATATTCAGAAAATTAAAATTAATATTCAGAAAATATATTGTTGTATTTTCCCAGAGGCCCGAGTTGAATAATAACACAAGTCCCAGAACTTAATTTTTCACATCACATAAATATTCAACCAATTAATTGTTCAGCAAACAATCACCTCCACTTTGTAACCAATTATAAGCTAAATACCAAAAATTTAACAATAATTAAGCCTTTTACAGCCTCGCCTTAAAAACAGAAAAACAAATGTTTTGGTTATTCCAAAGAAGCGAAAACGAGTTAGATGCATCAAATGAATACAAATGTGATAAATTGAAATATAAACAAATAAATAATTTGTTAGCTGCAGTTTTTAGGCCACGAATGGCATCAACTTGCAAATATAAAAATGAAAAAAAAAAAAAACTTTAATTAAATTACAAGCAACAAATTGTTAAAAAAAAAGTTAAAAGCATGCCAATTGCAATTAAAGATCAAACTAACTTAATTTACAATAATGCAATTGAATGCAGCTATTACCAATACAATAAGCGACGTTTAGGCGCGCTGCAGCCGCCAGGTAGTCAACGCTAAACGCTGTCGTTTTAGCTGTTATCAGCATTCGCTGAGTGGGTTAGCTATTGGTGTTCATTTCGATACGAGCGTCTTACTTTACAAAATGCATGCTAATATTTTTTATACCTTTCATGAACATGAAATGGTATATTAACTTTGGTCCGATGTTTGTAACGTTGAGAAATATAGAAGATAGACTCACCATTAAGTATCCCGCATTGATCAGGGCGACGAACTGAGTTGATAAAGCCATGCCCGTCTGTTCGTCCGTCTGTCCGCCCGTCTGTCCGTCCGTCTGTATGTTTGAACGCAAACTAGTCCCTCAAATTTTGAGATATCTCAATGAAATTTGGCACTAGGAAGTATTTTTGTATTATATTAGACATTTGTCGGATCCGGTAGGATCGGACCACTATAACATATATCTCCCATACAGCCGATCGTTCAGATAAGAAGATTTTGGTCATTCCTGCCGAAATTTAGAAAGTATAAACGTGAAACTCGGTGATATATATTCTAACATATCATAGACGATATCCTGAAAAAATCACTTTCATCGGATCTATATATAGTATATATCCCATACAACCGATCGTTCAGATAGAAAGATTTTTGGCCATTTCTCCCTTAATTTAGAAAATATAAACGTGAAACTCAGTGATATATATTTTAATATACCATATAAGATTTTCTGAAAAAATCACTTTGATCGGAGCTATATATAGTATATATCCCATACAACCGATCGTTCAGATAGAATGATTTTTATCAATTTCTCCCTTAATTTCCAATATAAAATCGTTAAACTTGGTGATATTTATTCTAATATATCACAGAAGATTGCCTGAAAAATCACTTTGATCGGAGCTATATGTATATAGTATATACCTATCCCATACAACCGATCGTTCAGATAAGGGGGTTTTATTTTATATTTATCTTAAAAATCTTTTAGGTATGTACATCTCTTCACTATATATTTCTTATCTTATACATCAGAAAATTTAGAGATTACGATCGGGATAAGGTTATTGTTCAGCCGCATTCATGAAAGGTATGAAGTCTTCGGCACAGCCGAAGGCAGTCCCGTCCTTACTTGTTTTTTTTTTTTTTTTTAATTGCTTGTGCTAAGTCTTAAGCGCAGAACCAGAAAAAAAAAATAAAATAAAAAACAACAATTACCAAACTTTAAAAGTTCAATTGCAAGCAAGTATCTACCTCATAGCCAACATCAATCGATTTCATTCAATTCGACTAAGTTGTATGCCATTATTTGTCTGTTGTTTGTTTTTTTTTTTTTGGAGATTTTATTGGGAACGTTTTTTATAAATTTTTCTGCATTGATGTTACCACGCTGATGACCTCTTTGCTCGTGTGCCATTTTTTTGCTTGCTCTCTATGCCAATTGGTGTCTGCAATGTATAAAGCTAGATAATATGTAGAATACAGTGCCACAAAAACAGTTCAGTGCAACATCAAAGTTTTACTACTAAAGCTTTAGTAGTGCATAACATTTTAGAATACCAGAAGCGAATCTTTAAACAATACATTCTCTTTTTAGCAGAGGCCTATTTTCTGTCTTTTGAAGTGGCATCATAAATGTGTTAAATTTTATATCGTACTTGCAGATAGATCTAGGTTAGGTTAGGTTAAGAGGGCGTGCGTGGGAATTTCCCACACCTCCGCTCGTGAGAAGAAAGATAGTTACTTTCCTATTCAAACATGGCTATAAAGACCTTGAGACCTCGCAATTATCGTGGTTGTTCCACTGCAAGTTCATTGCTCTTATCCCGAAATCTTCGATTTTCTTCTGGAGATAACCCAGAGGTGGTCTTACGTAGCTGTACGCCTCGCTTATATCCTTTTTGAAACTTTTTCTGGCCATATCATCTGCTAATTCATTTCCTTCAATATCGCCGTGCCCTGACATTTGTATGCTTTATGGATGCCAGGCAATTACTCCAAAATAGTTTAAACACAAATGTCATTTTGTGCGTTTGTTCGCTATAAACCAAACATTCCAGCAAGCATGCAGCCAGAGCATCCTAACATATAAAATACATTGATATGTACAATATTGAGTGTAATGGATCCTAGCATGTAATTAAAAAAAAAAAGTTCCTCTATCTCTTGCTACTCTTCAAGGTCGAAACACACCTAGTGCAATCAATTATTCACAAATATTAACTAAGAGAGTTTAAAATAGTGTTTGGCGCGCCATATATGGGAATTGGAATGGGAATATGAATGGGAGGGGGAGTTGGAGTTGGAGAAGAAGTTGATGCGGGAGTGGAGTGGGAGTGCGAGTGTAATCGGGAGTGAAGTGGGTGTGGTAGGGGAAAGGGGTTCGCGAGTGGGGAGGAAATAAAGTGAATAAGGTTTAGAGAAAAATGGATGATAAAGTCGAAGATGAAGGGCGAAGACTCTAAGTGAGAATTCTTTTTTATAAATAGTTAAACCAGTTTTTTGGCAGAGCAAAGTTTACGGATTTAGCTGACAATAAATTAAAAAATTGTGTCAATTTGTCTGTGAGTCACTGTTAAATGAACAGTATTCATATATCGAGTGCCTTTTGCTGCAATAGTTTTTAACAGTACTTTTTTTCCAGCTCAATATTTGTTATTTTTATTTAGTTAGTATTTTTTTGCTTTGCAATCAATCGTTATTGTTACGAGTATTTTATTTATTGCAGACATTTTTTATTTTTGTACCAAAATCGAAACACTAGTGGAGCGTATATTTCCTATCATTATTTAGCGCTAACATTCATTGCTAAATGTCAATTTGGCTATTATACAAACGGCAAAAACTAGCGGCGTCCTTAACTCACAACAGCAGCTGCCTCTTTACCACAAGGCACACCTCCCCCTTGCTTTGAAATTGCCGTGTGCAATATGCACTCATGCAACAGTTGCAATTGATCTGCTGTTAAAAAGCCGCATTGTTGTTGCGTTTAGCTTTTGTTGTTGGAATAATAATACACACACACACACATACATTAATAAATCATAGCCTTTTTTTTTTTTGACAAACAATTTCAGTTGCAATTTTTCAAAATTTTTTACTTCGACTACAATAAATGTATTGATGGCATATTTTATTGTTGTACGCCGTGCATTTGTTAGTTTTCATGAAAAATTAAAATTTGCAATTCAATGCAGTTAAAAAATCAAATTTTCGCTTAACGATCTTTCGCGCCAACTTCAGCGGGAGGCAGCCAAAAAATTGTTGGAGTTAGTTATTTATTTTTGTTTAACATTTTTTGTTGCATGCTGTTACTCTATCTATTTTTCAAATATGTCTCATTTGGTTGCTAAATTTTCTAATTCACCGCCAGCGCATTTAATTCACCATCAAAGAGTGTAGGAAGTCTTTAGCTTGTCTGGGATCGTCTGTTAATGTTTCTTTTTGGCTCATTCGCTTCGTGATGTGTCTTTTTGCTGGTTGCCTTTGTTTTGTTTGCTGCAGAAATAATTTTCTGATTGGTATTCAGCGTACAATTGTTGTGTTATTGTGACATTAATTTAAGCAGTTACATACACTGTAAAAAATATCATGTTGACACAAATACTTTTTATGTATTAAGAAAATCTGGGGATGGCTGGTGTATCTTAAGTGATAGCGGACGCCAAGGAAGTTCACGTCTCTCTTCACCTGTTTCCTCCAGTCCAATGGATATCTACTCTCTCTTTAATATTAAATACGGGTGCCGAAGTTTATGGTCTTCATCTGCATCTGATAAATCTCATCATTTAACTTTCTATATAACCCGCTGTGCTATTTTTCAATTAATCAACTTACTCTCACTATTTTATTAATTTCTTTTTTCTGTCTCTTAATTTTTATTAAAATGTCTTGCCTATATGCGAACTGCTTGATAAAAAGTGTTTCCCATCCCTTCGTGTCATGCTGGCTCGCCCATATGAAATGTGCCGGTTTATCAGCAAGAGTGGTTGACGCTCTCAACGGTAGTGATAAGGGAGTTCGTTGGGCCTGTTTGAAATGTAGACCAACTGAGATTGATCTTTTCAAAGTTTTCAAACAGGCTCGTGATGGGTTCTCTGAAATAGGCAGGGAAATTGACGCACTGTCCAAGAAATTCATCCAGTATGAAAACTTATTTAAGTCTTTCAAATATCCGGACGACTTAACTAACGTAAACCAACATAGAAATTGTAATGCCTCCTCTAGTGCTCCGACACTCAATGTCGTTGCTGAAGTTCCTCCACCCGTAGTTACAGCACCCTCAACTATCGAATTAATAAATCTGGCGTCTCCAACAAAACCTAAAAAATATTCTGCAAAAGATAATCAAGATCCACAAAACCCTTCTATGGAATCCGAACCGCCGTCTAACAATCTCGTTGTTGTCCCTATTAAAAAATCTGTTTTTGTGTCAAGATTTGATAAAGACACGACAGAGGAGGACCTAAAGTCGTACATCATCGCTAAGCTTAAATTTGAAAACGTGAGAGTTAAAAAATTCAATTTTAACTATCCTAGGGATATTTCGTCTTTTAGGATTGATGTATCCGCACAACATTTTAATGCTATATTAAATAATTCTTTTTGGCCGCCCGGTGCTTTTGTGCGGGAATTCGAGCGTAGGCGTAATACTAATATTTCAAATCTTGCTACACTTCCACATAACAATATTGCATCAAAAAACTGAATGTTAAATCGGTCCTAAATTTGTTTTATCAAAATGTTAGAGGTTTAAACACTAAACTAACTGAATTGTATTTGAAATCGTTTAACTGCAATTACAACATTATCGCTTTAACTGAAACTTGGCTCAAACCTCATGTATTTAACTCAGAGATTCTTTGCCATGATTACCAAATATACAGAAATGACCGCTTGAACAGAATCGGAGGTGGAGTTTTGCTTGCGGTACATTCTTCTGTACCTTCAGCTGAGGTTAATTTACCCATTATTGATTCTACAGAATTCAAATGCATTAGAATCAATCTCGGAATGGGTTGTGTCTATATCGCGGTCTGCTATATCCCACCATTTTCTGATCCTTCGGTGTATATGGATCATATTTACCTGCTCAAAATTGTTAATTCATTGATGAGGCCCATTGATTCGATGATAGTCCTGGGTGACTTTAATCTCCCGGATGTATTATGGACCATATCTGATCAGAATATTGTACCTATTTCTTTTAACCTGTCCAACAACGAATTTTTAGCCGAAATAACTGAACTTTGCCTTAAACAGATAAATATAATTCCTAACATGTTCGGGAGGACCCTTGATTTGGTATTTGTCGATGATACATCAAAATGTACTCTAAGCCGGGTTGAACCTCTTACTGTACCTGAAGACCCTTACCATCCTTCCCTGGAAATAGCATACGAATTCGAAAGAAATTCTCCGAGTAGCATTGCTACTAAATACGGCTCTAGTTTCAGATTTCAATTCGCGAAGGCTAATTTTAGTAAGCTTAATCAAACTTTATCTACAGTGGCTTGGCCCAAATATGGTGTAGATATGGACAAAAATGTTTCTGACTTTTATACCACCATTAACGATATTTTGGAAAAACACGTACTTAAGCGAAAACGTGCGTCTACCGAATCAGTCCAAATATGATTCACAAAAGAGCTGAAGTCCTTAAAAAATAGAAAATCTCGCTTCTTCAAATTATACAAAAGGTCGGGCTCTCACTCCGATTACTTGCATTACTCTATTTTGCGTCATAAACATTTTGAATTAAACAAAAAGTGCTATAATAAAGGAAAATAACTTGCAATCCGAAAGCTTTCCATAATTTCGTGAACTCTAGACGTAGGGTTTAAGGGTTTCCCTCTGCTTTAAAATACCAGGGTGATTTGTCTAGCGACGATCAAGATATTGCTAACTTCTTTGCACAATTTTTCAAGTCCAACTATTCCAATGAATTTAATACTTTTTCAAATGAATATCCATTTCAGCTTAACTCGCTTAACACCATTAATATTCCAGAAATATATCCGGATGAAATTTTTTCATATTTAACGTCTTTGAAAGAATCTTACAAGTACGGTCCTGATTTAATTCCCACTTGTTTTCTTAAAAAATGCGCTGAACACATTTATTAGCCTCTAACTGATTTATTCAATATATCCCTAAAAATTGGAGTCTTTCCTTCTGCTTGGAAGGAATCTTTTCTCATACCCCTTCCCAAAAGTGGTAGTAGGTCGTGTGTAGAGAACTATCGAGGAATAGCAAAGTTTTCGGCCATCCCAAAGTTGTTTGAAGCTATCGTTACCAATCAGCTAACATCTTCCATTTCTACTTTGATTGCAGAACCGCAACACGGATTCTGTAAAGGCAAATCTACCATTACTAATCTACTTGAATTCATAACTCATGTTTCTAAGGGATTTAGAGGAAATCTTCACACAGGTGTTATTTATACTGATTTCAGTAAAGCATTTGACAAAGTATCCCACTCCTTACTTATCTACAAGCTGGATCGGCTTGGCTTTCAACCTGGTCTCACCCATTTTATCTCGTCGTATCTCTGCGGTCGAACGCAAAAAGTTATTTTTAAAAATACTTTTTCAAATGTCATCGATGTTCCCTCTGGCGTCCCACAAGGCAGCCACCTTGGTCCAATTCTGTTCTTGCTATTTATTAATGATATCTGTACCACTATAAAATATTCCAAAATCTTAATGTATGCTGATGATGTAAAACTTTTTAGGTCTTATGCGTCTATCGAAGAACGTCCCTTGCTTCAAGCGGATTTAAGCTGCCTAGTTACTTGGTGCAACGTAAATTCAATGCCGCTGAACCTCAATAAATGCAAATTCATGTGCCTATCACGAAGATCTTTGCCAGCAGCCTCTTACGTAATTAATAATTTTTGTCTTCTATCAGTAAACTATTTTGAGGACTTGGGAGTCACGATAGATGCTAAACTTAGTTTCAACCTCCATATTAATGCTACTGTCAATAAGGCTAGAGGTGTTCTTTCATACGTGAAACGGTGGTCCAAAGAATTTAGTGACCCTTATGTAACTAAAGCCCTTTTCATCACCTTAGTTAGACCGATACTAGAATACGGATCAATAGTCTGGAATCCACAATATCGAGTTCATGCAGATAGACTTGAAATCAATACAAAAGCAATTTCTACTTTTCTCTTTAAGGAATTTTCAGTGGGACTCTACGTATAATCTTCCACCTTATACTAGTCGGTTAAAGCTTATCAATCTTCCAACTCTTGCAAGTCGTAGAGAAATGCTAGGCGTTATATTTATGGCTAAACTCCTGAATGGACTGATTTCTAGTCCAATTCTTTTGAACGAAGTAAATTTCAACGTCCCATCACGGGTGTCAAGACATTACAAACCTCTTCTTTTGAGGCAGTGTAGAACTAATTTCGAATTAAATGAATCTTTTCGGTGTTTGTGTCATGATTTTAACACTCATTCTAATTCATTTGATATAACGGATTCACTTTTTACCATAAAGAAAACTGTCTTATCCTATCTTAACTCTTAACAAAAAAAAAACAAAAAATCAAATCAATTAAAAATGTTCACTTATTTAACAATGTAGTATATATATGTATAATTTCTATGTAATTTCTAACTGTTATGTATAGTACTCAGCTGATGATTTTTATTCTGTAGCTGAGCAGTTTTAGATCTCGACGCTTAACAAACCTCTGCCTATCAAAAACTCGGCAATAACAAATGCGTGCGTCATGCGGATGCGCCCCTCGCGCCGGTCGGGCGGGCTTTGGTGGGTTTAATCCGTTGGGTATTATTATTATTACATTCCGTGGGTACGGCAGGAAGGACCTCGAATAATACAAGTGCGATTCGTGACAAGTAAGGCAAAAGTATTCCGATCCTTTTTTTGTTGGCAGCGATTGCCTCGCCCTGTCCTCCTTCACTACCTCTTTGTCCAGACCACATAAGGCAGAGTTTACGGCTTCCTTGTCAAGGTCACTAATATCTTTTTCAGGGTACGCAAAAATACACTCCATTTGTACTCTATTTTCAAATCCATGATACAAAACAGATAATGAATAATTTTAACATATTGTTTGGTTTGTTTTTTACATTGTTTGAAATAGTCAAAAGCTTGAACAATACATTTAAATGAGCGAAAAAAGCAATGATTTATAGGGAATAATACAATTGTACAATGCGGAAACGTTTCGAGGGGGTTTTACACATTCGTTGTGTTGGAGGTCAGCGCAAATATTTTGGCTAAGATTGGACAAAGAGAAAGAAGCATTTCTGGCTTTTATTTCTGAAACCATTTCAATAATTTTTCGTGTGAATATTTCACAGCTATTTGGAAAAGATTTTCGGCATTACATGAATGTCTTCGGTATTCGTTAACGACGAACGTTGGAGACGTGTTTTCAGAATCATTGCAAACTGTTAAAGATTAGTTTGAGATATTTTTGAAAGACTTCGGTATCATTCTATGATTAATTCGACATCCTTTTGTAATGATGTAGGCACTGCCTCGAGATCAAATATAGGCATTATTGTCTCAAGAGCTGTACGGAATTTATTCGCGATAATTTCGAAACAGCTTTCCGGCATCATGTCGGAATAATTTTTAGGCAATTTCTTCTAATTTTATGATTTACTAAGGGCTTCATTGGCTTGTTATCGCTTACAGCCGATATTGACGATTTATCGGTTTGTAATCGGCTTTTCAGAGAAGTACTATCGGCGAGTTTTTGGCGTGTTTTGGTTTGTTATCGACAAGTTATTGGCTATTTTTATTCGTTGTTATCGATTTGTTATCGGTGTACCATCAAGTGTTATCCGTTTGTAAAACGCGTGTTTTCGATATATTAGCAACAATTCTCAGTTTGTTATCAGTTTGGACGCGATGAGAAAAATCTTAGTGGATTAAGGGCGATTGTAGCATGTGACCCAGGTGTAGTATTTGTGAGTCAAATTGGCCTCTAAGCTACTATGGGCATGCAACCCCAAGATCCTTAGATGGACTTACGCGATGGTAGGAAGACCCATCATAGTGTATTGAGCAGTCGAGTATCTATCAAGGGTGGCACTGGAGACTATACACAAATCTCGCACCAAGCTTCGACGCTTGGCGTGTGTCTGCATTACGGAAGCCACGCGGCTGCAATATAGGTACTGCTAGATTCAACGCCCCTACAAATAGTAATTGAGTAGAAAGCGTGGTGCATTTTATTCAACATAGTTAAAGAGGCAATGTGTCGCAGGCGTGAAATATAGAGAGACTGAAAGAGCAGATTCCACAAGAGAAAAACAAATGGGGATCAAAGGTACATACGTGGAACACTTCAAGGATAGAAGACCTCCACCAGGACCTTACGATATACAGATGGCTCAAAGACGCCAGAGGGCATCGGAGCGGTGATTTTAGTCACCAAAACCGAAATCTCCATACCACTCGGAGAATATCCGAGAATTTGACAAACAGAGGTAATCGCCTTAAACGGTATGCAGCGATAAATATGCAACGAGGATACACCACTGACAGTACGGTTATACTAAGCGACGTTAGGTCGCGCTCAAGACAATAAACATCAGTTTATATTAGATCATTAACAGTCCTTGAGCATGTTAAATCGTTTATTGGCTAAAACCACAAATTGTTTGGATTTATTATCGAGCCATAGAGGGGTGGATGGAAACGAGTTATTGGAAGGGTTGGCCAGAAAGCCAGCGGCCGTAAAGCCAATAGGGTAAGATTTAATCATGGCGACAGGGTCACACATTATAAGGAAATAGCTGAGGAGCTGCCTCATAGAGCAGCACTGGCGCGAAACTCCAGGACTGCGGCGCTAAAACGAGGATACAACACAAAGCGCTATAAACCCTGATTAATCTCCCAACAGAACACATCTGTATGCAGTCGCTAGAAGAAGATTGAGGATTGCTTAAATTAGAAATAATGCACATACACTCTTTTAAGCCGGCATCATTCTGGATCTCTTAAGGGAACGCGATTGTTATGAGATGCTGTGAAGAGAATGAGGGCACAACAGATCTTTAGGTCGTTGTTTATAGCCTCACAAAATCCTATCTATCTACATATCAATTTGTTATCCAAGTATTAAACGTTTGTTATCCGCGTGCTATAGATTTTTTATCGGCGAGTTATTAGTTTCTTATCGATTTGTTTCCAGTTTGTTCTCGGCGTGTTATCAAAGTTGATATCGAAATATTATCTGTTTTTAGCGCACTATTAAGAGCGTTCAATGTGATAATATTAAATCGAACACGGGATGGTCGGGCTTGTATCTTAAGATATTCATATTAAGTTTTGCTCAGGCTATCGTGACAACGTTCCCAGAAACATGACTTTAAGAGTCTCTTTTCATATTCTGAAAAAAATTGGTTTATCGTTCGCATTCCATAAAATTTACAGTTAAACTTAATACTTATAAACCAGAAATAAGGTAGCGACTGAAATCACGTGCGGTGAATAGCTGCAGCAATAGGCAACTAAAACAGGCAATGATTCAAGTTGTTGATGTAACAAACGCTAAGCTTGTGCTGTGTTTCCTTACTCGTGTAAGTATCAAGACTGTTGTGCAAATTGTTTTTGTGATAAAGCTATTTTTTATACTCAGTTGAGCAGAGCTCACAGAGTATATTAAGTTTGATTGGATAACGGTTGGTTGTACATATATAAAGGAATCGAGATAGATATGGACTTCCATATATCAAAATAATCAGGATCGAAAAAAAATTTGATTGAGCCATGTCCGTCCGTCCGTCCGTCCGTCCGTCCGTCCGTTAACACGATAACTTGAGTAAATTTTGAGGTATCTTGATGAAATTTGGTATGTAAGTTCCTGAGCACTCATCTCAGATCGCTATTTAAAATGAACGATATCGGACTATAACCACGCCCACTTTTTCGATATCGAAAATTTCGAAAAACCGAAAAAGTGCGATAACTCATTACAAAAGACAGATAAAGCGACGAAACTTGGTAGATGGGTTGACGTTATGACGCAGAATAGAAAATTAGTAAGATTTTGGACAATGGGCGTGGCACCGCCCACTTTTACAAGAAGGTAATTTAAAAGTTTTGCAAGCTGTAATTTGGCAGTCGTTGAAGATATCATGATGAAATTTGGCAGGAACGTTACTACTATTACTCTATATGTGCTAAATAAAAATTAGCAAAATTGGATGAAGAACACGCCCACTTTTTAAAAAAAAAATTTTTTAAATTCAAATTTTAACAAAAAATTTAATATCTTTACTGTATATAAGTAAATTAAGTCAAAATTCAACTCCAGTAATGATATGATGCAACAAAATACAAAAATAAAAGAAAATTTCAAAATGGGCGTGGCTCCGCCCATTTTCATTTAGTTTGTCTAGAATACTTTTATTGCCATAAGTCGAACAAAAATTTACCAATCCTTCTCAAATTTGGTAAGAGCATAGATTCTATGACGGTTACTGTTCTCTGTGAAAATGGGCGAAATCGGTGGAAGCCACGCCCAGTTTTTATACACAGTCCACCGTCTGTCCTTCCGCTCGGCCATTAACACAATAACTTGAGCAAAATCCGATATATCTTTACTAAACTTAGCCCACGTACTTACCTGAGCTCACTTTTTCTTGGTATAAAAAATGGGCGAAATCTGACCATAACCACGCCCACTTTATCGATATCGAAAATTACGACAAATGAAAAAAATGCCATAATTCTATACCAAATACGAAAAAAGTGATGAAACATGGTAACTGGATTGGTTTATTGACGCAAAATATAACTTTAGAAAAAACTTTGTAAAATGGGTGTGACACCTACCATATTAAGTAGAAGAAAATGAAAAAGTTCTACAAGGCGAAATCAACAGCCCTTGGAATCTTGGCAGGAATACTGTTAGTGGTATTGCATATATAAATAAATTAGCAGTACCCGACAGATGATTTTCTGGATCACCTGGTCCACATTTTGGTCGATATCGCGAGAACGCCTTCACATATACATCTAAGGGCCACTCGCTTTTAAAACACTCATTAATACCTTTAATTTGATATCCATATCGTACAAAAACATACCAGAGTCACCCCTGTCCCACCATAATGGCGATATCTCGAAAAGGCGTCCACCTATAGACCTAATGCCCCCACCCTCTTAAAATGCTCAGTAACACCTTTCGTTTGATACCCATATCGTACAAACATTCTAGAGTCACCCCTGGCCCACCCTAATGGCGATATCTCGAAAAGGCGTCCACCTATAGACCTAGTGTCCACTCCCTCTTAAAATGCTCAGTAACACCTTTCGTTTGATACCCATATCGTACAAACATTCTAGAGTCACCCCTGGCCCACCCTAATGGCGATATCTCGAAAAGGCGTCCACCTATATACCTAATGCCCACTCCTTCTTAAAATTCTCAGTAACAGCTTTCGTTTGATACCCATATCGTACAAACATTCTAGAGTCATACCTGGCCCACCCTAATGGCGATATTTCGAAAAGGCGTCCACCTATAGAACTAAGGATTACTCCCTTTTAAAATACTCATTACCACCTTTCATTTGATACCCATATCGTACAAACACATTCTAGAGTCACCCTGGCCCACCCTAATGGCGATATCTCGAAAAGGCGTCCACCTATAGACCTAATGTCCACTCCCTCTTAAAATGCTCAGTAACACCTTTCGTTTGATACCCATATCGTACAAACATTCTAGAGTCACCCCTGGCCCACCCTAATGGCGATATCTCGAAAAGGCGTCCACCTATAGACCTAATGTCCACTCCTTCTTAAAATGCTCAGTAACACCTCTCGTTTGATACACACATCGTACAAACATTCTAGAGTCACCCCTGTCCCACCCTAATGGCGATATCTCGAAAAGGCGTCCACCTATAGACCTAATGCCCACTCCCTCTTAAAATGCTCAGTAACACCTTTCGTTTGATACCCATATCGTACAAACATTCTAGAGTCACACCTGGCCCACCCTAATGGCGATATCTCGAAAAGGCGTCCACCTATAGAACTAAGGATTACTCCCTTTTAAAATACTCATTACCACCTTTCATTTGATACCCATATCGTACAAACACATTCTAGAGTCACCCTGGCCCACCCTAATGGCGATATCTCGAAAAGGCGTCCACATATAGACCTAATGCCCACTCCCTCTTAAAATGCTCAGTAACACCTTTCGTTTGATACCCATACCGTACAAACATTCTAGAGTCACCCTTGGTCCAGCTTTATGGCGATATCTCGAAAAGGCGTCCACCTATAGAACTAAGGATTACTCCCTTTTAAAATACTCATTACCACCTTTCATTTGATACCCATATCGTACAAACACATTCTAGAGTCACCCTGGCCCACCCTAATGGCGATATCTCGAAAAGGCGTCCACCTATAGACCTAATGCCCACTCCCTCTTAAAATGCTCAGTAACACCTTTCGTTTGATACCCATATCGTACAAACATTCTAGAGTCACCCTTGGTCCACCTTTATGGCGATATCTCAAAAAGGCGTCCACCTATAGAACTAAGGATTACTCCCTTTTAAAATACTCCTTACCACCTTTCATTTGATACCCATATCGTACAAACACATTCTAGAGTCACCCCTGGCCCACCCTAATGGCGATATCTCGAAAAGGCGTCCACCTATAGACCTAATGCCCACTCCCTCTTAAAATGCTCAGTAACACCTTTCGTTTGATACCCATATCGTACAAACATTCTAGAGTCACCCCTGGCCCACCCTAATGGCGATATCTCGAAAGGGCGTCCACCTATAGACCTAATGCCCACTCCCTCTTAAAATGCTCAGTAACACCTTTCGTTTGATGCACATATCGTACAAACACATTCTAGAGTCACCCCTGGCCCACCCTAATGACGATATCTCGAAAAGGCGTCCACCTATAGACCTCATGCCCACTCCCTCTTAAAATGCTCAGTAACACCTTTCGTTTGATACCCATACCGTACAAACATTCTAGAGTCACCCCTGGCCCACCCTAATGGCGATATCTCGAAAAGGCGTCCACCTATAGACCTAATGCCCACTCCCTCTTAAAATGCTCAGTAACACCTTTCATTTGATTCCCATATCGTACAAACACATTCTAGAGACACCCCTGGTCAACCTTTATGGCGATATCTCGAAACGGCGTCCACCTATGGAACTAAGGATCACTCCTTTTCAAAATACTCATTAACAGCTTTCATTTGATACCCATATCGTACAAACACATTATAGAATCACCCCTGGTCCACCTTAATGGGGACATCTCGAAAAGGCGTCCACCGATAGACCTAAGGCCCACTCCCTCTTAAAATGCTCAGTAACACCTTTCATTTGATACCCATATCGTACAAACAAATTCTAGAGTCAGCCCTGGTCTACCTTTATGGCGATATCCCTAAATGGCGTTCATCCATAGAACTATGGCCTACTCTCTCTTAAAATACTCTTTAATACCTTTCATTTGATACACATGTTATACAACCACATTCCAGGGTTACCCCAGATTGATTTTCCTTATTTTGTCTCCATAGCTCTCAACTGAGTATGTTATGTTCGGTTACACCCGAACTTAGCCTTCCTTACTTGTTTTTTTTTTTTTTTGTGCTGCTAAAAAAGGTAAAACAAAATTTGTTCACGAAAAATTGTGGTAAGAATATTTGGTGTCAAAGAAAAACAAGTTTGTGGCTCACTTTTAACATTTAAATGCGATAAATATATAATAAAATGTGAAAAAGTTAATAACACTGGAATAATTTAAATTTCGTGATTACCTAAATTGGGTTAAGCGTAGTGCCTGCTATTGCAGCGGTTGTGGCAACTTAACAAGTTAGCAGGGAACATGCAGCTTGCTAGCCCGCCGAGTTAGCCAATAGATTCATCCAGACATATGTATTAGGGTGGATCGATTTATTAACCGATATCGCGCCATCGATTTTTCAATAGGATTTGGGCTCAGGAAAAAAAAAGTTCCACTACGCATACCCAAAAAAATAATTTTCAGGCCTGAGAAAGTTAATTTTGCGACTTTGATTTTTAAGGTTTTTTTCATGACCTAAAAAATTTTTTTTTTTTTCAAAAAACTGTTATCGACAACGTTTTTAGCGAACATTTTTGGGTCGGGCAGGGTATACATGAAAATTTTACAATCAAATTTAAATTTTTAGTAGTTAATGAAAAAACCTAAAAAACCAAATTCGGGTCAAAAAAATTTAATTTCGCAGGCTCGAAAATTATTTTTTCTGGTATGCGTAGTGGAACTTTTTTTCCTGAGCCCAAATCCTATCGAAAAATCGATGGCGCGATATCGGTTAACTTTCGTTCATACAAATCGACCCACCCTAATATGTATAGCTTATTGTACCAGGTTGGCCCACCAGCTGAGGCTACTATATACCAAGTAACTTGGTTATTGTATACCACAAACCTAAACTAAGTCCACCTTAGCGTTGTTTCCCTTGATCAGATTCAGTTGAGTGCGGCTTTTTTGTAAGATTTGCTATGTCTTTGCGCTCGATTGGCATACAAATATTTACCACACGAATGCTTGATACTCAGGATAAGTTTGACAAATGCGGAATTTCTTATGTATGCATGTGTGTATGTATGCGTGAATCGCTGTGTATCAGTTCAAAGCAGCTCGTTTAAGTTGACACCGCATATGTAGCTCTACAAAGCTGGCTTTATTGTTATTGCAGGTGGTTAATTGTCGTTAAAGGTTGGTTTATTTGGATTTTTAGAAATATTTTTTATAATTTTTTTTTACAGAGCGCATATCGTCGCTGCGCTCACAAAAACAGTTATGTGTTTTTCAGTAACTTTTCAGGAGATCAAAAAACTTATTTCTGATGTTCATTTGCAAAATTTTGCAAATGTCAGATTTTTGAAATATTTTATGGAAAGTACGTTATTGATGTGAGAAGGAAAAAATCATGTTTTTTAACCCATTACGACGTGATAAATATTTGCGCCGTTTTATAGCACATAGCTGCTTTCAAACTGATTCCAATTTGCTTTTGGCGGTAGGGAAACGCATGCAATTTTTGCCGTTATTCCTCATAATGCTTATGGAGATTACCCCTTAAGCCACTGGGAATCAATCAGTTGTCTGTTGGGATGCCCAGGTTTCTGGGTATATAACAGAAACTGTTTGTTTAGCATTTCATTTCTCTTCCTAACGGGGAGTACTCTCGCCTCATTGTGTACGTGGTGTTCTGGGGACATAAGAAGACAGCCCGCCCGTAGCGGTTTTGAGGGTAGTATTTTGGCAGGCCTGTATCTTCTTCCAGTGAGTAACCTTTAGGCTTGGCGACCATATCGGGGACGCGTAGCATTCAATCGGCCGGCCAATTGCTTCGTAAGTATATAAAAATTACGAGGACTTTGGTCAAACAGTAAGGATCTGCTGGGAGGATGACAATTTGTGGGAGGGACGCAACAAATTAAATGTGGTTATACTGAAATGACAGCCCTTGGTCGGGGAAAATCTCAAGTTACTCCGGTACATAGAACCGGCTGCCATGGTAAGTTCAATACTTCAATAGTTCATTAGTTTATTAATAAATTTGTACAAGTGACACTATTGTCTCTTAACGTACATACATCAACATTCGGATCTTATACAAAATTTCGAATTTCTAAATTTATTTTTAATATATATTATGTTAAATAAGTAGTTTATTAAAACTAATCGTAGAATTAATATCAACTATTCTATGTGTGTATATTTGTATGAAATCATAAAAATAAAACAAAATAAGAAACAAAAATAAAAAAATGAATCTGATTCAGAAAAATTAAAAAAAAAAGATATTATACATGTATATTTTGCAAAAATTCTGATAAAGCCAATTTAAAGCGTCTGTTATTGCGTTCATTTTTAATGTCGTTTGGTAGTGAGTTCCATAATTTTATAGCACTGACAAAGAATGTTCTGGAAGATGTAAGACACTTATAGCGTGGAACAATAAGGTTGCCAGTTCTGTCGGATTTTGAAAAACGTAAATTTCTAAAGAGGTATTCCGGTTGCCTTTTATGGATTAAATCGTGCAGGAACCCCAAATTGCAATAATTCAGAAAGCTCACGAGACTGAAATTGAGTATCTTGGAGGAAAACTGTGATATATGATCAAATTTCCGCCTAGAAAATATATATCGAGCGCAGCTGTTTAAAGCTAGCTGCAGCTTTTTCAGTGACTCACTGTCAATATTGCCAAAAACGATCCCCCCAAATGATATCAATGGAACTATAAGAGTTCTCACCAATTTCAGTTTCACATTAATTGGAATTAGATCTGCTGAATGCCACAACTTTCTTAGGACGTAGTATATTTTGCTTAAGGTATAGTTTACATGGTCCTTGCATCCAAGGTATGAGGAAGTGAGATGGTTGGTTTTTTACATTGAAATCAAAGCACTTTCTGCAGCGATTAAAACAAATTACAAGCTAGTAAGTACATAACCGTTTTTCAGAGTACTTCTAGTACTGTGAGCACATAGCTGTTTTCGATCACTTCTAAACCAAAAGAGATATAAAAAAAAGGAATATGCAGAAATGTGGGCTCTATATAGTAATAATAAAATATACAATAAACAAAGTTTGAAGAAAAACACATAACTGTTTTCGGTAGCGCAGCGACGATATGTTTTTATTCAACTCTCTTTGTGGCATGTGTTGCAAGCTCTGTTATTTAACTTGGTGCAAATCGTTTAATATTAATAGCGCATGAAAGGCAATGCTACGTGTGGCTAATTTTCAAATATTTTCACAAAATACCAAATTTTTTTAACTTTTTTGCTACAAAAAACATTTTCATTCGTTGTTAGCATGCAAAATCGCAATTGGTTTTTAATTTGGTATCGGCTGTTTTGCATTTCATTGCAAGTGATCGTGAGTGGAAAGTTCAGAGCGTGATTTTGAGTTGTTTATTTATTATTTTAATAACTTGTTTGTATTAATTTTTTAATTATTTATGTAACAAGTAAAATAATATCGTAAAGAGTTGCACAGCACAAGGAAATGCAAAAAATATGTAATATGATATGATAGAGTTGAAAATTTGGATTCAAGGAAGTAAAGCTGAAAGCGTCACGATCTCTGTTACAAACCATTAAGTTTTCAAAAACCAAATTTTTTTTACTAATATTTTGATTTAACAAAGCAGACAAAAAGGAAGAGGTAACTCTCTCCATGAATTTGTGGTTTTATGCCAGAGGCTGGCATCTGTTTCTTCGTCCTGTTTCTGTATTAACTTCCAAAGGTTAACGTCCTTCGAAAACATCAAGCATCAAAGACAAAAGAGCTTTTGCAAACCTTACAATTCGAATAAATGCTTCGCAAAAATATTGAGTGGTTTTGTTGTTGTAATAATTAGCACACTCTTCGTTGGTTGTAGGATGTCGAACGCAATATATGTAGATCTGGTACGCTCTGCATTTACATATATT